>NW_015164415.1:8052-16374 GCF_001447785.1 Gekko japonicus | reverse complement strand
GGCTTGTCCAAGGTCATCTAGCCAGGTGCAAGTGAAGAAGTGGGGAATCAAACCCGGTTCTCCCAGAGTAGAGTCCGCGCACTTAACCACTACACCAACAAACAATATTAAACAAAATATACAGTGTGCTAAAATAGTTGATTAAAAACAAAATAGGCCTTTGGGCCATACAGATACAGTATGCAATGCAAAATTTACTTAGTAGCACACTTTGCAGTACACATTAGATACAATGCAGTATACTCTTAGGTCCCGGTCACACGGGCCGGAAAATGCGGGGGGTAAGCATGACTGTTTTCCCCGGAGCAAAGTAACGCACGGCAGCCCGATCACATGTCCCGTCAAGGTCCCGTGGTTAGGCCATTAGAACTCATTGTTATTCCATAAGCATAATCTCTGCTGGGTGGAGGGGGAACACTGGAGGCTTGCTCTAAGGTTGCCTGTCACCTGAACATGGAGACCCCTTTTTCAGAGCTGTGGCTAGCTCTGTGTTTCAGAACCAAGAGTGCCTTCCTTGGCCTGAGTTTTGTGGGTCTCTGGGTCAGGTTAGAAGTGGGGTGCCCTTGCTATTGGGGCTACCCAAGAGTAAAAGGCAGTGCCTCTGGCAACACGGCGCGATCACACCGGCACTTCTGTGCCAAACGGGATTTTTTTTCCACACCGAAGTTTGTGCATGCACATGATCGTTTGTGCGCATCCTGTGGAGACTTACAAAAACCACAAACCTCCGGTGTGTGATGGGACATGGACGGACGCCGGATGCCATGGGATTCAAGCAGAAACGCAATCAGACGCCCGCTCTTGCCCCGCATTTTCTGGAAACTAGTATATCATATGTGGTAGGTTTTTACTCCGCATCTTCGGCGAGAAGCCACGGGTTAGCCACGGGTGTACTACGCTTCCCAGATGTTGCAGTGTGATTGCGCACTGAAAATCCACCTATCATCTGTGTCTTTAGCGTGGCAACTTCTCCGTGTGAATGGGACCTTAGTAGCGCTGATTGGAACTAATAAACCAATACAGCCTGTTTGGTGTAGTAGTTAGGAGCACGGACTTTAATCTGGGAGAATCGGGTTTGATTCCCCACTTCTCCATATGCAGCTACTGGTGTGACCTTGGGTCAGTCATAAGTTCTTTCAGAGCTGTTCTCTCAAGAACAGTTCTCTCAGAGCTCTCACAGCCCCACCTACCTCACAGGGTATCTATTGTGGGGAAGGGAAGGGGAAGGGATTGTAAGCTGCTCTCAGATTCCTTCGGGTAGTGAAGGGGGGGTATAAATCCAATCTCCTCCTCCTCCTTCTTCTTCAATAAAATATACCAGATGCATTTTGGCCTCAAAGGCCTTCATCAGTGGTCCCAATTTAACACCAAAGACACACTACATGAAGGAACCTGTATTGTATTTAGCCATGTAAGGTACTGTGGGGGTATTCCAAAATATAAAGTGTGGCACAAAAATAAGAACATATGAGCACAAGAGAAGCCATGTTGGATCAGGCCAGTGGCCCATCGAGTCCAAAACATAGTGGCCAAAACCCAGGTGTAATCAGGAGGTCCATAAGTAGGCTAGAACTCTAGAAGCCCTCTCACTGTTGCACCCCAAGCACCAAGGATACAGAGCATCACTGATCCAGATTTATAAAAAGTAAAGGTAAAGGTTCCCTTGCTTGAAAGCCAGTCGAATCCGACTCTAGGGTTGCGGTGCTCATCTCCGTTTCAAAGCCGAAGAGCCAGCGCTGTCCGAAGACGTTTCCGTGGTCATGTGGCCGGCATGACTAAACACCAAGGCGCACGGAACGCTGTTACCTTCCCACCGAAGTGGTACCTATTTATCTACTTGCAATTTCTTGCTTTCGAACTGCTAGGTTGGCAGGAGCTGGAACTAGAGACGGGAGCTCACTCCGTCATGCGGCACACTCTGGTCTCGAACTGCTGAACTACCGACCTTCCGCACCCTGCAGTTCAGCGTCTTAACCACTTGAGCCACCGCAGCTCCTTTCCAGATCTATACCTTGTGTTTAATAGCCACTGATGGACATCTGCTCCATATATTTATCCACTCCCTTCTTGAAGCTGTCTATACTTGTAGCTGTCACCACTTCCTGCAGCAGTGAATTCTACATGTTAGTTATTATTTGGATGAAGAAGTACTTCCTTTTATCTATTCCAAACCTACCGCACATCAATTTCATTGAGTGCCCATGAGTTCTTATATGAGGAGAAAGGGAGAAAAGTTCTTCGCCTTCTCTTTCCCATGCATAATTTTGTAAACCTCTATCATGCATGTAAACCTCAGTTGTCATTTCTCCAAGCTAGAGAGCCCTAACCTTTCTTCATAGGGAGAGTGTTCCATTCCCTTAATCATTTTAGTTGCCCTTTTTCGCACTATTTCCAATGCTATAATTTCATTTTTGAGGTATGGTGGTCAGAACTGTACACAGTATTCCAAATGAGGCCGCACCATCGATTTATACAGGGGCCTAATAATAATGGCTGATTTGTTTGCAGTTCCCTTCCTAATAATCCCCAGAATAGCATTTGCCTTTTTTTTAATTGCAATCACATACTGAGTCGACATTTTCAGTGAGTTATCTACCATGACTCCAAAATCTCTCTCTTGATCAGTTACTGCCAGTTCAGACCCCATCGGTGTGTATTTATATTTGAGATTTTTTGGCTGCATTACTTTGCTGTTGCCCATGTTGAAACTTATTTGCCACACTGATGCCTACTCATTCAGCCTTGACAGATCCCTCTGGAGCACCTCACAGTCCTTGCGGGTTTTCACCACCCCGAAGAACTTAGTGTCGTCCGCAGACTTTTCCACTTCACTGCTTACTCCCAACTCCAAATCATTAATGAACAGTTAAAAACCTAATACTGAATCCTGCAGTACCCCACTGCTAACCATCTGCTACTGTGAAAACTGCCCATTTATACTCACACTCTGTTTCCTGTTTTTAATCCACAAGAAGACTTGACCTCTTATCCCATGACTGTTGAGTTTACTTAGGAGCCTTTCACGAGGAACTTTATCAAAAGCTTTCTGGAAATCTAGCTAAACAACACCTATTGGGTCACCCTTTTCCACATGCTTGTTCACCCCCTCAAAGAACTCTAAACGGTTATTGAGACAAGATCGTCCCTTACAGAATCCATGCTGATTCTTCCTCAGTAGCTTTGGTTAATCAATGTGCTTACTAATTCTTTCTTTAATAACAGATCCCACCAATAACAGATCCCTAGCTAAACAACACCTATTGGGTCACCCTTTTCCACATGCTTGTTCACCCCCTCAAAGAACTCTAAACGGTTATTGAGACAAGATCGTCCCTTACAGAATCCATGCTGATTCTTCCTCAGTAGCTTTGGTTAATCAATGTGCTTACTAATTCTTTCTTTAATAACAGATCCCACCAAATTTACCCAGTATCAACGTTAGACTGTTTGGCCTGCAGTTTCCTGGATCTCTTCTGGAATCTTTTTTTAAAGATGTGGGTTACATTAACTACCTTCCATTCCTTCAGAATGGAGGCAGATTTTAGTGACAGACTGCACATTTTTTGTCAGGAGATCCACAAATTCACATTTGAGTTATTTCAGAACTTTTGGGTGTATGCCATCTGGGCCTGGTGATTTGTCAGTTTTTAATTTGTCCATCAGTCATAGGATCTCCTCTCTTGTCACCTCAATCCGACCCAAGTCTTTCAAAGCCCTCCTGAAACTGACCGTTCTGGAGTGGGCAAACACCTACCATCTTCAACAGTGAAGACAGGGGGAAAAAAAAACCATCCAGCTTCTCTGCCATTTCCTTATCCTCCTTTAGTGATCTTCTTATCCCTTGGTCATCCAAAGGTCCCATTGCCTCCCTGGCTGGCTTCCTGCTACTAATGTATTTGAAGAAAATTTTACTATTAGTCTTTATGGGTTTTTTTGCAAAATGTTTAGCGTAGTTCCTTTTTGCCTGTCTGATAACCAACTTGCGTTTTATTTGTGAAAGTCTGTGCTCCCTTTTATTTATCTCACTCAGACTAGCCTTGGCTTCAGAAGAAGAGGAGGACGAGAAGGAGGAGGAGATTGGATTTATACCCCACCCTTCACTATCCAAAGGAGTCTCAGAGCAGTTTACAATCTCTGTTTCCTTCCCCACAACAGGCATCCTGTGAGGTAGGTGGGGCTGAGAGAGCTCTTTCTTGCTCATGAGAGAACAGCTCTGAGGGAACTTTTGACTGACCCAAGGTCACACCAGCAGCTACATGTTGAGGAGTGGGGAATCAAACCCGGTTCTCCCAGATTAGAGTCCACGCTCCTAACCACTATACCAAACTGGCTCACTTGAACTAGCCTTTCACTGCTTAAAGGGATCCTTCTTACCTTTTACTGCTTCCATTACTTTGTTCATGAACCATTCAGGCCTTTAAATACCTGTTTGTACCTTTCCTATCCTATGGTATGCATTTTATCTGAGCTTCTGGGACTGTAGTTTTAAATAGCCTCCAAGCTTCCTGAAATACTCTGTGGGAGCATTACATCTGCTCCTTATCTTTATAGCCACACCAAAGGGAATGAGAGATGGTATAATCATACTGAATACAGCAGTTCCTTCATGCACAGTGTGAAAATGTGTGTATTCCACACATGTTTTTAATGAACTATTTAAGTGAACTGCAATATTAAATAGATGTTTTGTTTTATCTTTATGAGAGAGAGAGAGAGAGAGAGGGAGAGAGAGAGAGTAACTTCAACCTTCTAGGTATCCAGTTCCATTTCTGGGTTAGGTTTTCCCCCCTTCTTTTGTGTGGCTGATATTTTTAATACTACCTTTTGGTCACAAAGATTTAGACTGTTCATCAAGTCACATTTGAGTAGCATCACCATCTCTTGGGTTTTTAGTGAATTTTCTTTACTTTCTCCCATAATATGTAGATCCCCTTCCCTTTTTTTGTTGTAGTAGAAAATGCAAATTAAAAAATCCCCCACGGAAGGCATTAAAAATAAAAATAAATTACCAACATTAGAGAATGTGCCATACACCAATGACAATTTGTCCAGTAATGTTGTGCTTCAGTGAACTGTGTGCATTCTGCTGCCATGTGGCTGCAGCCTCCAATTTCTAGTAATTGCCAATCTAGTGATAAGCCTGCAGATCATACGTAAACTCTGAGTAATTAATTTGAAAGACAGAGAATTGAGACAAACGAAACACACTGCCTGCACATGAAGCTTCTGGGCCATGGCTTTTGGCTGAGTCTCGGTACTATAAAGGCAGTAGTTATTGTTTCAGTAAGATTTGAATTGATGGGAACAAAACAGGCACAGATAGTTTGTCTCTCATATTTACACAAAGAGAGTGACCGAAAGCAAGGGAATGTCTTGTTCCTATCAAAACACATCTACTTATTTATGACTCCTGAATTTTTCGCAGAAAATGTGAATGTGCAGTATAATGACCAATGAGGTTGTGCAGTTGTGTTCAAATAGGTGTCTGCCAGTATCTATGACCTGGCACCTCAGCAGGGTATAATGCCATAGAGTCCATTGCCCGAAACAGCCATTTTCTCCAGGAGAACTGATCTTGGAGATCTCCAGATGCTGCCTAGAGGCTGGCAATACTAAGGGGAGGGCCAGACCTGTAGATTTGAGGGGTAGAGCCTGGGGAGGGCAGGGTTTGGGGTGTGGAGGGACTTCAGCAGGGTATAATTCCATAGAGTCCACTGCCCAAAACAGCCATTGTAATAGCTGGTAGATTTTCTGTAGGGGAAATGATATGCTGTGGCTGGGGAACACGGTGATTTTTGGGAGATCTTGGGGCCCCACAGGGAGATTGGCAACTCCAGTGACTGTTCAAGGGAAGATTGGGATATGTATTTTACCTCAGGACACATTCAATGACTCCCAACAGCAACAGCAAACTGTTTAGAATATTAGAGGCAAAGGCCAATCAGGCCACATATGCAAATGACCTCTGTGTTCTGACTGGCTACTGGGGGAAGAGGAACAGCAAACTGTTTAGAATATTGGAGGCGAGACTCCGGCAATGCAGCCAGTGGATAGGGACAGCTTCTGAGTGACAGATCAGGGAGCTAACTGATTTGGGAGCAT
Source organism: Gekko japonicus (assembly GCF_001447785.1). Taxonomy (NCBI): domain Eukaryota; kingdom Metazoa; phylum Chordata; class Lepidosauria; order Squamata; family Gekkonidae; genus Gekko; species Gekko japonicus. Next base: position 10,272 of record NW_015164415.1, on the reverse strand, counting down.
GTGGAATGTTCAGGAGAGTCCATGACCAAAACAGAATTATTATATATAGTGATATGGTTTAAGACTGTCTTTGATAAACTGCTGGCTCTCAGTGTTAACCTGGATACTATCCAGGACCAAGGCCTTCATGCAGCATTTGCTTTGGTGAGAAATTGTGTAAAATTAATTGCTCACCAAAGCTTTGACTTTAGAGCACGTGGTGCCTGTTCATCCCTGTTTTCTGTTGTGTGTTTTTTTTTTGTATTCCTCCTCTGAAATCTCTTCCCTCGTATACCAACTGTTGTTTTTCCAAAGCCTTTTAAGAGTGTTCATTCTGGCCAAACTGAACACCCACCCCTCAGCTGTTATGAGGGGAAGGTTCATACACTTACTTAATTCAGAACAAATCTGACTCTGTCCCTTAGGCAATAGTCAACACAAAACTAACTGTGTAATAGAATAGCAGACACACCTTAACCATATATATACAAATACTGAAAACATCTCGAACAGAAGGTATTCACCCTCCAAAGGAGCACCACTTCAATTACTATATAACCCTTAATTCCAAGTGGATCAAAAATCAAAGTCTAAAATTAATGTCCAAAAACTCAGTCAACGCTGAAATGAAGAATGTAGCACAAAACGATGTCTTCATTGGCCAGTTTCCAAACTGCTTGGCCAGTGTCCCTGGGAGGCTCAAAAATTGAATCAAACAAATAAATAAATAGATAAATAAATAAATAAGTAAATAAATCCTCAGTCAGGATGTGTTATATTTCATGGTGTTTGCCAGTTTATCCTGATATATGGCCTTCTGACCTAGTTACATATCTATTTGCTGACGGGGATCCAGAAAGAACTCTTAACAGCTGCATGTTTAACTCTTTTTTTATTGGGTGATAAGGAGCTGCGGTGGCTCAAGTGGTTAAGATGCTGAACTGCAGGCTGTGGAAGGTCAGTAGTTCAGCAGTTTGAGACCCGGGTGCCGCATGATGGAGTGAGCTCCCATCTCTAGTTCCAGCTCCTGCCAACTGAGCAGTTCGAAAGCAAGAAATTGCAAGTAGATAAATAAGTACCGCTTCGGTGGGAAGGTAACAGCGTTCCGTGCACCTTGGTGTTTAGTCATGCCGGCCACATGACCATGGAAAGGTCTTCGGACAGCGCTGGCTCTTCGGCTTTGAAACGGAGAGGAGCACCGCAACCCTAGAGTCGGATTCGACTTGCTTTCGAGCAAGGGAACCTTCACCTTTACTATAAGTGACTAATAACAGCCATCCACTGCTCGGGATCAATGTATCATACAGCTTCTACGGGATAAAAGGAATGGAAAGGAATACTACCATTTGTATGGAAAACACTAAAACTATCAGGAAGCCCAGAGCAATGCTCCCTCTAAGCTGTGGAGTCTTGTGAGCAAAAATTCTACTTTGTGAGCTACTGGCATTAAAGTGGTGAGCGAGCGATCTGGCGCCGGAGTCTAAAAAGCTGTGAGCTAGCTCACACTAACTCAGCTTAGAGGGAACACTGGCCCAGAGTGGATTTGAGTGTATGAAACACAACTGTTCATTCATACCTAGATTTTATATATATATATATACTATTGAACTAGAAAGAAGGCATGTATACCATCTTCACATTTGGAGTTTTGGTTAATGACCCCTGAACATGCTGTCCTGTTTCTTCCATCACAGGAGAATGCGGGTCTGAACTTCAAAGCTGCCGTAGTTTCCTGGAAGCACTCAGTCAAATGAAAGCTGAGAGATATGTTTATTAGTTGGAGAATACGGTGAAGGGGAGAGCTCAAATGGATAGGCTACTTGCTGTGACTGCCAACTGCATTTCCGTTCCCTTTGATTGCCAGAATAAGAACGGGTGGGTGATGTAGCCACCTCAGGCCAACTTCGACGCGGTGTTCTGTGAGAGAAAATTACTAGCGGCGGTCTTACTAACATAACAAGGAAACATGTTTCTTCCTTTGGGTTATATGGTGCCACTTGGAAAAACATCTCTCTCTTTTAAATTATATTCTGTAGAGAGGACCAATTCTGGGAATGGATTCCGATAACTGATCTCTTCATTGTCTAGTGACTTCGTGAAAGTGTCAATGAAAACAGATCAGCCAATATCATAATGAACCTATATGAATCAATGGTGCGACCTCATTTGGAATACTGTGTGCAGTTCTGGTCACCACACCTTAAAAAGGATATTATAGCTTTGGAAAAAAGGGCAGAAAAG
>NW_015164415.1:4576-7661 GCF_001447785.1 Gekko japonicus | reverse complement strand
TCTTATGTTCTTAGGACTGTTTGTAATATGAAGAGCCGCATGTGATAGCCCCCTACAGCGTTGAGAGCACTGTGGCCCAGGAGCCCATGATAAGATGGAATCGTTTCCGTGATCCTGTTCTACATGTCCTGATACACACAGAAGAAGAAGAGATTGGATTTATACCCCACCCTTCACTACCCAAAGGAGTCTCAGAGCAGCTTACAATCCCTTTCCCTTCCCTTCCCCACAACAAACTCCCTGTGAGGTAGGCGGGGCTGAGAGAGCTCCTTTGAGAATGGCTCTTGAGAGAACAGCTCTGTGAGAACTTGTGACTGACCCAGGGTCACACCAGCAGCTGCACGTGGAGGAGTGATGAATCAAACCCGTTTCCCCCAGATTAGAGTCCGCACTACACCAAACTGGCTCTCAGAGCAGAACAGCAAACACAAACTAGAAATTAACAGATTTTCCAGATTGCATTCCTTGATTGTATCAGAATTCCTCTCTGTGCTATTCTCATCCATTCATTTAAATAAGAAAATCTCTAAAAAAATTCAGAAACTGGATCAAAGGCAGCATGCAGAGCTTTAATGTTCTGAATTCATTTGCATCTTTGCACTCTCTCCATCACCAATCCACAGGTGTGCATTGTTAACGTGCTATAAATAAGTAATTGTACCTGTGACTGTTTCAGAATTCTTTTTGTGGGGTGTTTTACTGATGCATGTGTGCATTCCTGTGCATAAGTAACAGGCATAGGGTTGGATCTAACCAGCTTTTCCACTGGTGAAAAAGGGAGGATAGGACTCCTTTTGATTACCTAAAAGTCTAAGTAGGGATTCATGGAATATACATGGCCAAAAGACATATGCAACAAGGGCAATAAGGAGAGGAATTTGGTGAGATTGGGCTGGATACAACTAACATTTCTGGTGGCAAAGAAGGAAGGAGGGGTCCCCTTTGACTATCCAAAAAGTCTATGCTAGGGATCATGGGGTCAGCATGGACAAAAATCTTGTATCAGAGAAGCTGTAATAAGGAGGGGGTTTGGGCAAGACTGACTGAAAAACCTGGCTGGATCCAACCCAGTAAAAAAGCTGACCGGATCCAATCAGTGGGTTTGGAGAGGTGTAACTCTGTTTAGGGTTGTGCTAAAAAAGGGGGCACAATTAATGCATCCGTACCTGCGCTTTGCCGTGTGGTTAAAGAGCAATATGGGAGCGTTTTATGAGGCCGCAAACCAAAATGTGAAGAGGCAATACAAATGTAGCAAAATGCAACTTGAAAATTGAAAAAAAGAAGAAACAAAACCCTTCTTCAATTAGATAGAGTCTCATGTAAAGTGATCTCTTTTATTAAATCAACTTTCTAGCGACGGCATGCATGTTAATGAACTGTCGCAGAAAAGCTATCATTTTCAAATCCCCGTCCCTTTCATTCACTGTGGCCAAATGCTTCATTCTGAGCTTATAGGCATTTGTTACAATCCTGATATGCACGGGGAAATCTCATTGGCTCATGGATATTTTCATGGATAGTGATGTGAGCACAATCACAGTCAAAACCCCAAGAATAAGATGGACAGCTTGCGAGAGTCAACGGAAACGATTAAACCGGAGCAACGTTGAATGGAATAGCAAAGTCGCAATAAACACATCGAAATAAATGGTAAATTACAAAACCAAAATTTGGTTTTATCTTTGGCATAACAAAGCATGTTTAGATTATATATTTGTTTTTTCTCCTGTTAATACTGAGGGACTTATTATTATTATTTTTTCCCAGTAAGACCTCCTAACCCCTCCCCATTTGTCTCTTTAATCTCTGTGCTTGTCACAAACAGTGACAGATATGTCACCGCAACACTTATCGTGGGAAGAGATGCTATTTTTATCCTAATGGCGGAGAAGCATCAGATTAGTTATGGAGAAATGTAGTATGTCCTTTTGTCTGTCCTGAGCCTACTGCCCATCAGTTTCATCGGATGCCCTCAAGATCTAGTATTTTGGAAGAGGGAGAAAAAAAATTCTCTTTGTCAACTCCCTCCGTCCCATGAATAATTTTATAAACCTCTGTCATTGCAAGATCCACCAGAATGGATGTTAAGAAAGACACAACCCCTGAAGCGATGATTGATGATACTCCTCATGTCTGAAAATAATTGTTAAGAGTAATAAGTCTTTTCTTAAGCAATTTGTAACCTCAAACACTTGGGCTTTTAGTGCCTTCTTTTTTCTTTCTCCTTTAGTGTGTAGTCTGTCCCCCCCTTTTCATGTAGTAATTTTGTAGTTTTTTAGAAATGCAAATAAAAAAAAATACCCCCTTCGGGGGATTATAAAAAAAGAAAGAAAGAAAGACACAAGCCCTTCCCCAAAAGAAGATGCCCCCATCCTCCATTGTTTCCAATGAACTAAAGTCAAACCAGAGAATCTCTGCAGTAGAAACAAAAGGGTGGCATTTTTGCAGCCCAGCAGAACCAGTGCAATGTACAGAGTACTCAGCATAATATTAACAACGGTTTGCAACTATACTGCTCTTAAATACATTCTGTCACCAAGCAGAATAGGGATGAGACAGTCTTGAGACCAAGAAGTGAAAATAAAGTGGGGGGGGGGCAGACAGAAAAATTAGGTGAAGGGAGACAGAAATGAATGAGAAACAAGTGGAAAGAAGGGAGAGAAACAATGGCCCCGGTCACACGGAAGATTTTGGCCCGGGAGAGGGATGGATTGGGGGTGCAGCAAACGGGCGTGATCTCACTGCAACATCTGGGAAGCGGCGCGCACCCATCCCCAATCCGTCCCTAAACCCGGAAAAGCCGCTTCAAAAAAGAACTTCCTACAGAGGAGGACTTACCTGAAGCACCGCAGCAAGCGTGGCCATGGGATCGCTGCCGCGCCCGTCAATCCGGAGCAATCCAGGCTCCCAGCCGAACTGCGCACGCGCACACATGCGCAGTTCGGCAGCCTCGCTCTCCCTTCAGTGGCTTCCCCCCCCCCGGCATCCAATCGTACCGGGGAGGAACTGCGCGGCGGCTCAGGGGATCTATGTGATCCCACCGCCTGATGTTTCTTTTGGTGCGGCTTTAAAAGGACGCACTTTG
>NW_015164415.1:2287-4513 GCF_001447785.1 Gekko japonicus | reverse complement strand
TCCATTGAGATCTCCACTACGAACCCCAAGAGCTCTTCCCCTCTCAGTCTCAGCAAGTTTGGACCCCATTAGCCTAGACCTGAAACTGGAAAAATTTTTGTCTCGATGTCCGTCACCTTACTCTTACCAACACTGAACTTCATGTGCAACATTGTCGCCCCCTCACTCAGTTTGTGGAGGTCCATTTGGAGCTCTTCACAGTTCCCTTCCTTCCATCCTGCTACGGACACTTCCATGTTGCCCCTCAAGGTTAGGGTTGCAGACCTCCAGGTGGGGCCTGGAGATCTCCCAGAATTAGAGCTGATCTCCAGATGGCAAAGATGCTTTGGAAGAAGAAGACGAAGGGGATGAAGAGGACGAGGATGAGGATGAGGAGGAGAAGATTGGATTTATACCCTACCCTACCCTTCACTTGGAGCTGCGGTGGCTCAAGTGGTTAAGATGCTGAACTACAGGCTGTGGAAGGTCGGTAGTTCAGCAGTTCGAGACCCGAGTGTGCCGCATGACGGAGTGAGCTCCCGTCTCTAGTTCCAGCTCCTGCCAACCTAGCAGTTCGAAAGCAATAAATTACAAGTAGATAAATAGGGACCACTTCGGTGGGAAGGGAACAGCGTTCCGTGCTCCTCGGTGTTTAGTCATGCCGGCCGCATGACCACGGAAACGTCTTCAGACAGCACTGGCTCTTCGGCTTTGAAACGGAGATGAGCACCGCAACCCTAGAGTCGGATTCGACTGGCTTTCAAGTAAGTGAACCTTTACCTTTACTTACCCTTCACTTGGAGTCTCAGAGCGGTTTACAGTCTCCTTTCCCTTCCCCTCCCCACAACAAACATCCTGTGAGGTAGGCGGGGCTGAGAGAGAACAGCTCTGAGAGAACGAGTGGCTGAGCCAAGGTCACACCAGCAGCTGCATGTGGAGGAGTGGGGAATCAAACCTGGTTGTCCGAGATTAGAATTTGTGCTCCTAACCACGATACCAAACTGGACCTCAATGGTGGACTCTATGGCATTATGCCCTGCTGAAGCCTCTTCCCGCCCTCAACCCTGCCCTCCCCAGGAATTTCCCACCCACGGTTAGCAAGCCTTGTCAAGGTCCCCTATCTCCCCATGAGCAGCATTTCGTGGAGATCAGGGGGAACAGGGAGGCCGGAAAGTTCAGTTCCACTGACGAACAATTTAGTCTGGATCCGAACCAACGAATACTATTTACTCCCACACCAAATTCAGCAGAGCTTCCTTTTAAATGAATGTTTGAAGACTGAAGCACTTGTTTTGGACGCACTCGGTATATTTAATGACTAGCAAGGAACAGGGTTGCCAACTTCCAGGTAGTGGCTAGAGATCTGGGATTACACCTGACAAAGTGACAAATATCAAGTGACAAAGATCAGCTCACCTGGACAAAAGGGCCACTATGGAAGGTGGACCCTACAGCATTATGCCCCCACTGAAGCCCCTCCCCGACCCCTGCCCTCCTCAAGTTCCACCTCCAAAATCTCCAGGTATTTCCCAACCCAGAGCTGGCAATCAGGGGTCATTTCATAGAAAAAGAGGTGCAGGAGCTCATTAGCATAACTCATTAGTATAACTTATTTGCATATGCCACACCCCCTGACATCACCAGAAGTGTGTCAGAAGGCAACACCCACCGCTCAGGCTCCACTGGACTGTTTTGGATGGCTAGCTATTGGGGGGGGGGAATGTGAAGATCTGTCCCCGCAGAAGAGGGAGAGCTTGTACCTGAATAAAACTTGGTCTTAAAGGTGCCACTGGACTCTTTTGGACCGGGGCCCCGGGGAGGGGGGACTCTGTAACTTACCTGGCTGCTTCTTTCTCTGATTGAGGGCTTCTGGGAGCAGGGGGTGGGGCTTGTTGCATGTGCTCACCTCCTGGGCTCTTTACTGCCGGAGCTCTGCTCCTTTACGCTCCTGCAGGAAATGACCCCTGCTGGCAATGGTATGCACAAGGTGCTAACCTACAGGTTATGGGCAATCAAGAAGTCCATGCTTTGATCCAATGCATGCCATGAGTCGCAGTTCAAATGCTCAACTTGCTTTAATAGGACTTATCAGAGAAGACAGTTTATTTCCGTTATTCGCACATCGGGTTTAATATTCTAGTTAACATTTAAGAGCCTTGCCTAACCATCTCGCCTCTTTCTTTGTCAGCGTCTCTTTACGACTCCGCTAAGCAGTCCTTCCATATGTCGGGCTCTGATTTCATTTCC
>NW_015164415.1:0-2251 GCF_001447785.1 Gekko japonicus | reverse complement strand
GACAAAAAAAAAAAGCATGTTATACATGCACACAAAACCTTTATTGGCATGAAAGCACAAAACATCATGGAAATACGGGAAAACACTAAGATGCATCAGTCACTTACACTTGGCTAATCAAGCCTCGCCCTCTGATTGCATAATATAAAAATTTTGCAACAGCCTCCATTATTTTGCAATTAAAATTAAACAGAAGAAAGTGAACAATTGAGTCATCAGAGTGCTAGCTCTTACCCTCTAGAAATGCAGTAATAAAATGAGATCGGATATCCCTATGGAGGGGGCAATGAAGTATGGGGTGTGTAGTGGATTCTATATCTTTTAGAGAGCAAGGACAAGGTCTGTCTATATATGGTATTGGACGGTACCTCCCTAAAAGCACCTCTGATGGCAGAACATTAAAGCGTGCAAGCATGTATGCTCTGCAATGATACGGGGCTGTTAAACTTGACGGATACTTCGCAGTAGAGCCCATGTCAAATGTCCCCAACCTGCTTGGGGAGCATCTGCTGGCTGCGCGTTCTCGAAGTTCTTGCCTTTCGATGTCGAGAAATCTTTGTTTAATAACAGCATAGGCTTGTTTATCTGAAAAGGGGGAGAATGCTATAAATAAAGATGCTTGAGTTAGTAACAAAATTTACTCTCATGATGAAAGACCTGGGCAAGCTTAAATTAAAAAAAAATGGGTGCACATTAAATTGATTCCTTAGGAATCTGTACAATATCATAAACTCCAGGGAGTCTTTTTCAGACTGACCCCATAGATGTTTGCAAGACAAGAGACTCTCAGAGCTGGTTTTTCACTGCCTGCCTCTATCTTACAGCCCTGGACTTTTGTGGTGGTTTCCCATCCAAATACTAACCAGGGCTGACCCTGCTTAACTTACAAGATCTGATGCGATTGGCCTAGCCTGAACCAGCCAGGTCAGGGCAGACTTTACAGCCATGTATACTGGGACATACCAACTGTTATGTATTGAGACTAAACCATTCCTCAAGCTTCCTGTACCAGGAACGGGTTGAGCTTGCTACTTTAGAACAATAGCTCACCAGGATCCAGGAGCTAACAAATATTTATTTATTTATTTATTTATTAAATTTATATCCCACCCTCCCCAAAGGCTCAGGGCAGCTCACAAGGGGCATAAATGCCGAAGTTAAAACAATAAAACAACACAAAACAATAAAACAAAACAACACAAAACAATAAAACAACACAAAATAGTATAAAATACAGTAAATACAGTAAATACAATAGATAAATAGTGTAATGTAAATAGCCTATCACTGGGAGTGGGTGTGTGTGTTGGGTGTGGTGTTTGCATGCTTTAAAAGCAGGGCTCAAGCCCTGCTAGTTGTCCTTATAGCTTGCTGAAATCACTTAATAAACTAGAGCTGATCACTGCCATGTGCCTAGAACCCGGCATTTAACATCAACCATGTGTAATGAGAGCTCAAGCCACCAGCAATCTTCCTAATATATGCATGATCACCATATTGGCTTGGATCCACCAGCAATTTTCATTGGTGGAGAGGATTTCCATCCATGAAGTGTGACTTCATTGACTCCCCCTCCATCTGAAGCCTAATATTCTCCCCAAAATGTTGCTCTTCCTGAGGGACATACTGGATTCTTTGTAGCATTGTGGCCATTGTGAGGTGGCTTTGACATTTTATTTTTGCTGTCAAGTCACAGCGACGTGGTGACTCTGTAGAGTTTTCAAGACCAGAGATGGTCAGAGTTGGTTTGGCATTGCCCGCCTCTGTGTCGTGACCCTGGTATTCCTTGGAGGTCTCTCATCTAGATACAGACCTGGGCCAACCCTGCATAGCTTCCGAGATCTGACCAGATTGGGCTAGCCTGGGCTATCCAGGTATGGCTGTCCTTTACTTTTACATTGCACAAAATACAGTGATTATTATTTTAATGTTTGCAGCAGAGGACCAGGACCATTTCCAGGATTTTGTGGCTTGTGGGGCAATTTTATTTTTCTGGTGGGGCTGAAGTTCTCAGTGCAGAAAGAAGCCACTTAGCCAATGGAAAGCTGTTATCAGGGAGTTCTGGTTTTGGCGCTCTAATGGCAGACAAGCTGCTTGGGTGCTTCCGAGGACACGATCCGTGAACCAGCAGATGGAGAGGGGGTGCAATCATATGCCCTCCCGGAACCCCTGCAAATGGTTCCCAGCCATGGGGTGCTGAGGATCACCTCTCTGCTGGTACACTGCTGGTGGATTGAGGCATTCTGATGCC
>NW_015164414.1:21391-22207 GCF_001447785.1 Gekko japonicus | reverse complement strand
GAGGCCATTGTATTTATTTCCACAATGGGTCGCTTTCCTAGTAAATCATAAAACTGCTTGCTGAACATTATGGGTAATATGCAAGAGAAAACAGGGAAACAATAAAATGGAGATTTGTGTAACAGGCATGGGAGCAGAGCCAGACAAACAAGTCTGACCAGGGCCCTCGCTGCCACATTTTCAGTCTGCCCTTGCTCCAAGGTGCTCAGGGTGAAATAGGGTTCTCCCTGCCTCTGTTGTATCCACACAATGATCTTGAGAGGTAAGTTAGACTGAAAGAAAACCACAGGCCCAAGGTCACCCATTGATTTGGGGGCCCCCAATCCACAGCTGGCTAGCTGACAGGCGGAGGAGCCCCACCCCCAAAGCGCCCCATCCCGCCCAATGTGCCCGGCACGAAGATGTCACCTGGAGGTGACGTCACCCCACCAGGCACATCACATGAGGGACGCTCTAGCATTTGGACAAAAGCTCTACGGTGACTCCCAGTGAACCCCGGATCAAGACTGGACCCCCACCACCACCAACAGCCAGGTGAGACCTGGCAACTCTACCTATTGAGCCTCATCATGGCTCAGTGGGAATTTGAATTCAGGTCATAAGAACTTAAGAAGATCCCTGATGAATTAGACCAGACTCCATCTAGTCCAACACCCTAGAATTAGGAATGCAAGAAGAAGAAGAAGAAGAAGAAGAAGAAGAAGAAGAAGAAGAAGAAGAAGAAGAAGAAGAAGAAGAAGAAGAAGAAGAAGAAGAAGAAGAAGAGGAGGAGGAGGAGGAGGAGGAGGAGGAGGAGCGTGGGTTTAACCCCCACCG
>NW_015164414.1:0-21336 GCF_001447785.1 Gekko japonicus | reverse complement strand
GAGTAACCCCGGGGTTTCTTTGGCCGGGGGGTGAATGGGGGGTTATTCTAGCCTAGGCCAGAGTAACCCCGGAGTTACTCTGGCCGGGGGGTGAATCTGGCCTGTTACAGCCGGCCAGATTAACCCGGGGTTACTCTAGCCTAGGCCAGAATAACCCTTCCGGGGTTAATCTGGCCTGTTACACCGGTTCTCCCAGATTAAATTTGTCTCCTATCCTATTCACTGGCCACCAACAGAAACCTGGTTTTTCAACAGTCATTTTGATATTTTGTCAGTCTGTTCATTGGTGTTTAACAGGCTGCTTCACTGTACTCCTTCACTGGATTCTTTCCTGACCATGCAGTGTAACCAGTTGGCTTTTCATGCCTGCATGTTCGCATAAAGCCTGTATGATTTCTACTGTCCCCTTGCCCTTGCTGTGTAACTGCTCCACTCAGTAGGGAACTTGTTTAATTAGATAATTCAATTATTCACAAAGCATATAACTCAGTCATAAATAAATGTAGTTTCAATAAAATCCTGATGTTTGCCTAAGTAGTCGTTAGTGATGCTAATGGCCACCAATCAGTTTGAATTGGCAGCATCTGTGCGCATGCACTTTTTCTTTTGGTGAAAACCCAATTATAACATTTTTGGCAGACATCCATGGCTGTTTGGCATGAACTGAACCAATCAGGCGATAGACTCATTTCTGATTGACACCTTTGAACTTGGTAAGTTAAACCATTGGAAGTTTTTATGGTGAAATCTGCAATATGCTTATCTGTATCACACAGTGGCCAAACAGCCATGTGCCACGCCCCCTGACATCACCGGAAGTGTGTCAGAAGGCAACACCCACCGCTCAGGCTCCACTGGACTGTTTTGGATTGCTAGCTATTGGGGGGGGGGGGGAACGTGCAGATCTGTCCTCGCAGAGGAGGGAGAGCTTGTACCTGAATAAAACTTGGTCTTAAAGGTGCCACTGGACTGCTTTGGACCGGGGGGCTGGGGGGAGCTCGGCAGCTTACCTGGCTGCTTCTTGCTCTGACTGAGGGCTGCTGGGAACAGGGGGGTGGGGCTTGTTGCATGTGCCCGCCCCCTGGGCTCTTTACTGCCGGAGCTCCGCTCCTGTGCACTCCTGGAGGAAATAACCCCCGGATCAGCCCAATATGGAGGCATTCATCTTCCAGTTCCTTGGTGTAGGCACGGACACTAAAGTTGCCGGTGGCCATCCCAGGCAAGGTTTAAAAAAAAAAATCATGTGAAAGAAAATATAATTTATTAAACTGCCTGAATTCTTTGTATGGACATTTGTTTTAATGCGCAGGGACCGAAAATTATATTAAAGCCATATCTTATTAATGGCATATTACAAACATTTCAGGTGGATTCAATCACTGACAACATATCCTAATTAGATTTTTTCCCCCCAGATCCGTCTCTGCAGGAACTGCTTTGCCATCTTCTCGTTACATAATTTATAGTAAATTACGTTTCGAGAATGACTCTCCTAGTAATTCACCGATTACAACGGCTTTGCAATACAAGGCAGATGCCAAAATAACTGCGATGAGAAACATTTTTTTTCTTTCCGTCCTTGATTTTTAGAGCCATCTTGAGCCACCATTTGACATGGGGAGGGGGGGGGTACTAGGCGGTGTTCCCTCTAAGCTGAGTTAGTGTGAGCTAGCTCACAGTTCTTTAGCCTCCGGCTCACACATTTTTCTCTTAGCTCAGGAAGGAGGGCTCACAGCTTTAATGCCAGTAGCTCACAAAGTAGAATTTCTGCTCACAAGACTCCACAGCTTAGAGGGAACATTGGTACTAGGGTTGCCAGGTTCCCCCCGGCCACTGGTGGGGTATGGGGGTAGGGTTGCTAGACCCAGGTTGGGAAACTTCCAGAGATTAGGGGGTGGAGCCTGGGAGGGACAGGGACCTCAGTGGGGTACAAAGCCACAGAGTCCACCTTTCAAAGTATCCATTTTTATAAGCAGAGGTCATTTCGGGGGGGAACGCGGGGGAACGCAGTTCCCCCGGGTGAGGTGCTGGGGGCGGGGCACATGATGAAGCCCCGCCCCCTGCTTCCGGCCGCCCCGCTTCCAGCCCTCATTCAGCCAGGAGGAGGCAGGAGAAGAGGGAGGGTAAGTTGCTTCCTCCCCGCCTCTCCCCACCCCTGCCTGTCTGGGGCCAGGGAGGGCCTTGGCGGGGCTTCCTCGCACTCCCGCCGGCCTTGCAGGTCCACTGCCGGGCCCCTGATGTCAGGGGGTGTGGCATATGCTAATGAGTTATGCTCATGAGTTCCCCTAGCTCTTTTTCTACGAAATGACCCCTGGTTATAAGTATTTTAATAAATACAATCTTGAGATTGTTGCTGTTCAGAAAATTGGGAATGGTTATAATGGCATATTGATTAAGTCTCATTTGCAATCAGGTACGCCAGGTACCGGTGTGATCTGGTCCATGGGGCCGCGAAGAGTCAGACTCGACTGTGCGACTGAACAACAACAACACTTAAAAAAACCATCTAAAATAACAAATCGGTTTAAATTAGCGAAACTAGATGTTAAAAGTTAACCAGGAGGGTCGAGAAATTGCTTCAGTAATCAACAGGAACCCTATTTTGGAACGTCATCTGCAGTGTTCCCTCTAAGCTGAGTTAGTGTGAGCTAGCTCACAGTTTTTTAGCCTCCGGCTCACACATTTTTGTCTTAGCTCAGGAAGGATGGCTCCAGAGCAAACTCATTTATGCAGTAGCCAAATCACTCACAACTTTAATGCCAGTAGTTCACAAAGTAGAATTTTTGCTCACAAGACTCCACAGCTTAGAGGGAGCATTGGTCATCTGTATTTAAAAATTGAAGCACCCAACCAGTAATTATCTGAATCTGTGAATCAAATCTGATTATTAATTTCCCCTTAACATTCAGACTTTAAAGCCTCCACTCACATTTGGTATTTTTTTGGGGGGGTATTTCATCAGAATCGTCTTTGAGCAAGAAGATAACACACTTGATCGTGCTGATTTGTTTTCATATTTAATAGGATCATCTTGGACTGGGATCAAAAGAAGAGGACTTATGATGATAGGATTTTACCACAAGTCCTTCTTTGCCTGTCAATTATCTTAAATCAAATGACTGCGACTTTAATTACAGAAATGCTCTCTCTCTGACTGCGCACCCACGTGAAAGGGGGGGGAAATGCAGACTCTTCCAGCGGAAGACTTGTTTGCCTTTAAGCCCTCTTTGATGAGAGTCCCTGAATGTATCCCAGTGGTATAAAAGAGGAAAGGTTACAATAGCACATGCTTGGTCTGGTTTTATGAGCTTATTTTCAGCATGGATCACTGTGGACGCGTGGAGATGGTGGCTGTATGCCAGAAGGCATAATTTTGGTTTCGGTGGGAGATGAGACTCAGATTCACAGCAAGGTACAAAGGCCCACTCTTGGATACAATCGAGATAAAACCGGGAAAAGGCACTGTATTTTAAGAACATTTGCTGTGGTTCCTTTCATTCCTCATAAGTACCTAGCGAATAAGCATATTAACTATTATTTATTATATTGGGCTTATAGCCCTACTATTATTTATTATATTGGGCTTATAGCCTGCCCTACCCCTGCACAGCAGGGCTCAGGGCGGGTAACAGTGAGAGCCGACAATACATTAAAACTGTGCTTTTTTTCCTGGAAAAAGGTGCCGGAACTCTCAAGAGGAAAATGAAGGAGAAACACATTGGATTCTTTGAAACAATGTTATTTTCATGCACTATGGACTTAAAGGTAAAGGTTCCCTTGCTCGAAAGCCAGTCGAATCCGACTCTAGGGTTGCGGTGCTCATCTCTGTTTCCAAGCTGAAGAGCCAGCGCTGTCCGAAGACGTTTCCATGGTCATGTGGCCGGCATGACTAAACACCAAGGCGCACGGAACGCTGTTACCTTCCCACCGAAGTGGTACCTATTGATCTACTTGCAATGTCTTGCTTTCGAACTGCTAGGTTGGCAGGAGCTGGAACTAGAGACAGGAGTTCCCCCCGTCTTGCGGCACCCAGGTCTTGAACTGCTGAACTACTGGCCTTCCCCACTAAAACATTTTTTTGAGAATTTTGTTTCCACAAAGAGGTTCCGGAACTCTGTTCCGACACGTTCCCCCAGAAAAAAAAGCCCTGCATTAAAACAATAATAAATTAATCATTATATAATAAAATCCAATTCAGAACAACTTTTTTAAAATTAAACAATCAGGTGGTGATCAAAGGTTTGTTACAGCTACCATGTCTTCTCTCAAAGAAGATTGTCTTTCATGTGTGACTGTGAGTGTTAGGATGATAATTAACAGATGGACTACCAGAGCAAGAGGAGGCCAGAGCAGATGGAATTCTGCAGAGCCAGCCATAGGCCTAGTGGAATATCTCCATTTTACAGGCCCCGTGGAGCTGCATTAGATTCCTCAGGGCCCGGATCTCACTTGGGAGATCGTTCCACCGGGCCAGTGCCAGGACTGAGAAGGCTCTGGATCTGGCTGTGGCTACGCAGACATCTTTTGGGCTGGGGATCACCAGGAGATTTTGATCCCTTGAGCATAACACTCTTTGGGGGGGGGGGGAGGCATACCAGGAGAGACAGTCCTGTAGATATCTTGGTCCCTGATGAAGAAGAAGAAGAAGATTATGATGATGAAGGAGGAGGAGGAGATTGGGTTTATACCTGCCATTAACTCCGAGTCTCAGAGAGGCTTACAAACACCTTTCCCTTCCCCTCCCCACAACAGACACCCTGTGAGGTAGGCGGGGCTGAGAGAGCTCTTTCAAGGACTGCTCTTGAGAGAACAGCTCTGAGAGAACTATGGCTTGCCCAAGGTCATCCAGCAGCTGCATGTGGAGGAGTGGGGAATCAAACCTGGATCTCCCAGATTAAAGTCTGCACACTTAACCACTACACCAAACTGGCTCTCAGGGCTTGAAATGGCCACATGCGGTCTTGAAAAAGGGAGAACACTGATGTAGTTTGATGTAGTGGTTAAGTGTGCAGACTCCAATCTGGGATAACAGGGTTTGATTCCCCACTCCTCCACATGCAGCTGCTGGATGACCTTGGGCAAGCCATAGTTCTCTCAGAGCTGTTCTCTCAAGGGCAGTTCTGGAGAGAGCTCTCTCAGCCCCACCTACCTCACAGGGCATCTGTCGTGGGGAGGGGAAGGGAAAGGAGTTTGTAAGCCGCTCTGAGGCTCCAAGTGAAGGGTGGGGTATAAATACACTCTCTTCTCTCCTCTTCCTGTGGATGGCCTGAGAGAAACTGCAACTGAAGAGCACATCACAGAATCCGGTGTGCACGAGATCGTAAGGAATGGTCTCCCTTCAGAATTAGGTGTTAATCCCAGTGGCAGTGATGAGTCTCATTTGAAGTCAGCAGTACGCTAACCATTTTTACCATCAAACTCCACCGCATGAGAGAAGAGAATCCCACACACTGACTAATAATTAATAATTATCATATGGCAGTGTGCACAGTGTAGCCATGAGAGTAGGCTTGCCAAGTCCCCCCAGGTATTTCCCAACCTGGAGTTGGCAACCCTATGGCAACCGTAGGCAGGGGTCATTTCGTAGAAAAAGAGCTAGGGGGACTCATTAGCATAACTCATTTGCATATGCCACACCCCCTGACATCACCGGAAGTGTGTCCTCCCCACAGCCGGCGGCGACCTCCAGCGGGCACCAGCAGGGAGTTCCAGGCCCCGCCCTCCCGCACCTCACCCGGGGGGATGGCGTCCCCCCGCGTCCCCCCCAAATGACCCCTGGTAGGTAGGCGCTGTGTTCCTTCCTTCCTTTCTCCTGAATAAAGTCACTGTATGTTTATAAAAGAGACCATCAGCATCTTCCCGAATGATTGCAGCATCTTACATTATACCTTTCCTGGAGAATTAGAACTGTGTCCAACAAACTGGACTTCCGAACTTGGGTTTCATAGGGTTGCAAACAGATTTAAGGGTAGAGCTTGGGAAGGGCGGGGCTTGGGGAGGGACCTCAGTGGGGTATAACACCATAGAGTTCACTCTCCAGAGCGGCCATTTTCTCCAGGGGAACTGATCTCAATAGTCTGGAGATTAGTCGGAATTCTGGGAGATCTCCAGCCCCCACTTAGCCTCTGGCAACCCTTCTTTTCACCCTGGGGCTTCTGGGATGTCATTGTGCAAAGACTGTCTGATTTGATCAAGAACTCTCTTTTCCCCCGTGTTTGCTTTTTCTTTTTTTTTTTTTTTTTTTTTGCTTCCTTCCTGAGATGAGTTCTGGTTTATGGCTCTGAAATGAAATCTTGCCAGCAGGATCCTGACACCCAGATAACCTCTTCCAAGCATCTAGCATATCAGATAAGCGGCTGTTCGTATTTTTAAAAATAAAAAACAGTTCTGCTGCACGCAGAAAGCATTATTTATGACTGCTCAAAGGCCACGCCTATGGTCCCATGCCCTCAGAGAGCCTTTTGCTTTACCTCATCATGATATATCAGTGATTTCGCAGGCCGCTTCTTTATGGTGTGAATTTTACTTAAGAGAAGAGGAAGAAGAAATTGGATTTATAGCCTGCCCTTCACTACTCGAAGGAGTCTCAGAGCAGTTTACAATCTCCTTTCCCTCCCCCCGTCCCTCCTCACAATAAACACCCTGTGTGGCAGGTGGGGCTGAGAGAGCTCGTTTGAGAACTGCTCATGAGAGAACAGTTCTGAAAGATCTTGTAACTGACCCAAGGTCACCCAGCTGACGGCATGTGGAAGAGTGGGGACTTAAACCCAGTTCTCCCAGATTAGAGTCCGCGCTCCTTACCACTACACCAAATAGGGTTGTCAACCTCCAGGTGGTAGTTGGAGATCTGAAATTATAACTGATCTCCAGGAGACAAGGAGCTGGAGAAAAAGCCCACTTTGGAAGGTGGACTCTATGGCATTATACTGCATTGAGGTCCCTCCCCTCCTCAAACCCCGCCCTCCTCAGGCTCCACCCCCTCAAATCTCCAGGTATTTCCGAACCTGGAGCTGGCAACCCTAACAACAAACTGGCTCTTATTTTTACCACTACTAAAAAAAAATCTCTTCTTCTTCTTCTTCTTCTTCTTCTTCTTCTTCTTCTTCTTCTTCTTCTTCTTCTTCTTCTTCTTCTTCTTCTTCTTCTTCTTCTTCTTCTTCTTCTTCTACTACCTTTACTTAAGAGCACCACACCGCATCAATATATTAGCAGCGTATAAGAAATGGAGAGCAGGTTCCAGTAAAACGACATCATATCCAACACAATGTGGCATCAGGTGACATATCTGCCGAGAGCAGACCTCGAGATGAGAATAAGAAGAGACTGATCTCATGCTGGGCAGTCCACTCCTTTCATACTGCTGTAGCATCTCAGAATGCACGTGGGGGAAGAGCTCGCTTGCTTGAAAACCTCCTCTTCTTGGGTTCCTTCTTTGCAGGAAGCCTTACGTATGGCTGCGATCACACGCACCGGAAGACCTGACATAGGCATGAATGCCCAACGGATCGAAAGGGTGTGACCAGACAGCAACATCTGGGAAGTGTCCCGCAGCCATCAGCCATCCGTGCCGCTCCGCTGTAGAAGCAGAGTAAAACGACACTGGAGAAAATCTGGCAGTAAATGGATTGTTACAGGCCATGGATGGACTTTCCCCATCTGATCGCACAAGCATGCTTCCAAGCCATTGGGATGGTCTGATCAGGCCATCCCAGCTCGGTGCCATCCCCCCTCCCTCACAGTATGTGCCTCATTGCATATCCATAGGGGGCCTTCGGTACGGAGGTGCGATTCCTCGTTTATGCGCATGGGAAACAAATGGAAAAAAAAAACCATGACTCACCTGCAGTTGCATCTGATCACACAGCAACTAAGGGCTGTGTGATCTCGCAAACGCAGGCCAAATTCCTCTGGAGGGAATAGCCTCGCTTTCCCTCTGCTTCATCTGGCGCGTATGACCATAACTTTATCAAGAACAACCGTTAAGGAGTGGGATCACCTTTCCTACGAGGAGAAGCTAGAGTAGAGGTCCCCACTTACCTCACAGGGTGTCTGTTGTGGGGAGGGGGAGGGGAAGTGAAAGGGACTGTAAGCCGCTCTGAGACTCCTTCGGGTAGCGAAGGGCAGGGTATAAATCCAATCTCCTCCTCCTCCTCCTCATGTGGGAAATATACTCCGTACATGCTTTGAAGCCCCTTCCTTTATCCCTAAAATTCTGTGCTGAGCATAGGGTTGTCAACAACCTGGAAGTAAAAATATACTGTCCCTATAATAGAGACTTAATGTGTGGAAATGGGGAGGTGGAAATTTTCATGACATGGCGGTAAATAACATCACTCATTAAATGACACCCCATTAAGCTTCTATTAAGGGGACAGCACATTTTTTCCTCCAGGTTGTTGGCAGCCGTAAACAGGGATCTTAACATTCAGAATAGGCTGTATGTCAGAAGCTTTGTGAGTCCTGGATCCGACGCCGTCACACGGTTGCCAGGGATCTTAACATTCAGAATAGGCTGTAGGTCAGAAGCTTGTACGCACTTGTGCGTCGACTCAATTGTCATAATCCGATCGAAACAAATGCAGAAGACCTGATTATAAGAACGGCCAACGCCGTCTCAGCTCTGTGAATGTTTTAAACAATGTTCACTGGCACGAGAAGCCATCTGGTATCACGATGTCCAGAATATAGAAGCAACTGCCCTAAGTAAAAGCTGTCAGCTGGTACCTCCCAAGTGATCTTTGCTGTCAGCATGACCCAAAACGCAAGAAAGACAAGTCTCTCTCCGGGCTCTAATCATATTATCATCTAGCCTCATGGATCGAAACGCATGTATTCAGTTGCAAAGTGCTTTTAGATTCTGTGGACAATAGGGGACATGGAAGTGACTTGTACAATAGCCATTCAGTTTTTTCGCTGGTCTTTCTAGGTGGGTTTTTCCGCCCCTCGCTCGGTCCATTTAGTAGAGATCCCCTCTCGCTTTGATGCTCAGAATGATAGCCCACGACTGCGGGAAGCTGTAGCGATTTGTGTTACTTGTCCTCAGAGAGAGAGGACATGTCAGGAATGCTGAGAATCAAACGTGGTCTTGTAACCGCACTTCAGCCGTCGTCCATGGAGGCACAGCCACCAACATTCAGGATGTGAACCCAAATGAAACAAAAGGGGGTCAACCCCTTCAAAATAGCCCAACATCTGTCTAATTCCTGAGTGTGGATCAAAAAATCCACAAAGAAAAAGAAGAAGAGAAGATTGGATTTATACCCCGCCCTTCACTACCCAAAGGAGTATCAGAGCGGCTTACAGACTCCTTTCCCTTCCCCTCCCCACAACAGACACCCTGTGAGGTGGGTGGGACTGAGAGAGCTCTGACAGAAACTGCTCTTTTTCAAGAACAGCTCTTATCAGAGATACGGCTTGCTCAAGGTCATCCAGCAGGTGCAAGTGGAGGAGTGGGGAATCAAACCCGGTTCTCCCAGATTAGAGTCCGCGCCCTTAACCACTATACCAAACTGGACACCTCTCTCCCCCCCTCTCCTCATTTAGTCAGCTGCAAGGGCAGGGGGCAGACTTAGTGATCCTGAGGCCCTGGACAAAGTCAAGGTGGGACTCCCACACCCCCTTTATTCACACCCGACCCACTAAAATAGAATAAAGGGGATGACTCACCAAAATCATGGTGGCCCACGGGAGGGAGGAGTTCAGCTCAGGTCTCCTGCTCCCCTTGTCAGCTGCTCTGGCTCACCATCCATCACCTGAAGAGGAGTGGGGGAAGAGGCAATGGTAGGGTCCAAACAGGCCCATAGCTACAGTGGGGCATCTCGGGGCCAGCCGTCCCCCCGCCCAACTTACTACCCAGGCCTCCTGACTCCCATCCAGCCAATTTATTTTATTTTATTTTTCACATGTGTCACAGCCTTGCCACACTGAGCCATCGCCCTGCCATCGCCCTGGCATCTCTTTTCTCTCTCTCTCTCATCCCTTTTTAAACTTTTACTCTCTTCTTGTTCCTGACACAGCTTTGGTGTGTGTGTGTGTGTGTGTGTGTGTGCGCGCCCCCCCCGACTTATCCCCCCTTCTCCTTCCCCTCCCCACAACAGATACCCTGTGAGGTAGGTGGGGCTGAGGGAGCTCTGACAGAAACTGCTCTTTTTCAAGAACACCTCTGAAAGAACTATGGATTGCCTGAGGACATCCAGCAGGTGCGAGTGGAGGAGTGGGGAATCAAACCCGGTTCTCCCAGATTTGAGTCCGCGCACTTAACCACTACACCAAACTGAAGTGACATCCTCAGGTCAGTGATGTCCAGCTGACCCTCTGGTGTTTGGGCAAAAACTCAATGGTAGAAGCTAGTTTTACCGTAGAGTTTTTGCCCAAATACCAGAGCACCGCAGAGACATTGCAGCATGATGACATCACTTCCTGTGCAACTCTAGCAACGACGCCTGGGCCTTTCTTTTTCTCCTAGGAAGACCTGCCTCCATCCCCTACCGGTTGCCAGGAGGGACTTGGCAACCCTAGGGAATACGAAGGAGGGAGAGGGAGGCAGCCTCCCAGGCAATGGGACCACATGTTAAGGGGAGCACTGGAGCTGTTCCCAATCACAGTAGCTCTTTCATAGACTTCTGTGGCTCTCTGAGTACGGACAAACCTGGGATGAAGCAAAGTTCCCAAGCAAAACAAGCTTCCGTGAGTACGGACAAACCTGGGATGAAGCAAAACAAGCTTCCAGTCGGAAGTCTGCTCTCGTTCCCTTCCACCCACCCCACCCCAAATAACTTTGCTGGGTACAGAATGACATTTCCTAGCAGGAGAGCAGAAGTCTACTCCCACCTGGTCCCTCATCAGCACGGAGTCAGCTTCCAGTGGTTGCAAGTCACCTGTTCCTGAGAGCAGCCATCAAAAAACTGGCTACCTCTTTGCCACCGGAGAACAGGAAATGAGCTGAACCGGCAGGTGTTCACGCATCCCTATACGTTCCGAACATATTTGCAACGAAGCCGTGAAGCACCTTACACTAAAGAGCCGCTGTTTGTTCTGTCACTAAATATTAGAAGCTTTCCTCATGTGTGAGTTTTACATTTCCACTCCCCTTCATCACTCTCAACGTCAACAGGAAATTTATGATTAAGTTGTCAGTGGCCTAAATATAGCAACCTCTTATGGCAGAAATTTCGAGGGCTATATTTGGCTAAGACCTAGAGCGTTGGTGTCAGAAATTTTTGGGGGAAAAAATCAGAGCTGAATGGTACTTCCAAGGTTGTCAGGTCCAGACAGGATTTCTTGGGGCCAGATCACACCATGGGGTTTTTCCATGCAGCTGCGTACATGAGTGCGTAACCTTTGGGAGGACCCTGTGAACCAAACAGCGCAAATAACAAATCGGCAGCCATCCCAGGAATGCTGTTTCAGATTTTGGTCGTGCAGAGTGAGATAAAAAGATTTCAGTGGTGGGAAGAAAAGGAGAGAAGAGGAAGATATTGGATTTATACCCCACCCTTCACTACCCGAAGGAGTCTCAGAGCGGCTTATGAACTCCTATCCCTTCCCCTCCCCACAAAAGACACCCTGTGAGGTAGGTGGGGCTGAGAGAGCTCTCTCGAGAACTACCTTTGGGAGAACAGCTCTGAGAGAACTTGTGGCTGACCCAACGTCACACCAGCAACTGCAAGTGGAGGAGTGGAGAATAAAACCCAGTTTTCCCAGATTAGAGTCCGCGCTCTTAACCACTACATCAAACTGGGAAGGGAAGCAAAGAGCTCACCAAGGTTTTGACGCAAAGCCTTTTGTTGCGTTATACTCAAGATTAAACTGCCCCCCTCCTGAGTGGGCTTTTTAAGGGCATTTTGGATGCACCTTTGTATACATGATAATAACTGTTGCAAAGTCAGCTGTAAAGAACGATCAGACGCGGCTCTCCATTTAAGCAGGGGGATTCGGGTTTGTGCCACGGCTACTCAATACATAGCGGGGAGGCACCAACATTCCCCGGCTGATTGCAAGCGGCAGCCTCTGATACTCAAAGCAGGCATTGCTTTTTGTCGAGCACTCACAATTGTTCTAAATTGGGTTGCAGAATTTTTGGCACAATGCATGTACCCGTGTTGTCTTTGCTACAGTAGCTACATGTACCCCCCCGATTCCTTCCTCTCCAACACAGTAAATGGGGTAAAGTAAAAGTAAAGGTTCCCTTGCTCGAAAGCCAGTCGAATCCGACTCTAGGGTTGCGGTGCTCATCTCCGTTTCAAAGCCGAAGAGCCAGCGCTGTCCGAAGACGTTTCCGTGGTCATGTGGCCGGCATGAAAACGGGGTAGGGGGAGGCATATCATATGAAAAAGGTGCTTTCTTTGCTTATCTTGATCCAGTCGGAGTGTTGCTTTCACTTAAACATTTCCTGTGATTTCCCGATTCACTGTGAGAGTCAGTTGAGTCTTAATGGTGGTTAACTATACATTGTATATGGGTGCTGGTAACCAAGAGACGTTAAAGAAAAAGAACAGTTGCTTTCAGAGGGAGTCAATTTAGAAGAAGGTTTGTATACCCTACTTTACCTTAAAATCTCCTTCCCTTCCTCTCCCCACAACATGAATCCTGTGAGGTGGGTGGGGCTGAGACTGGCCCAAGGTCACCCAGCAGGCTTCCTGTGGAGGAGGAGGAGGAGGAGGAGGAAGAAGAGTAGGTTTTTATACCCCATTTCCCCTCTACCCTGAGTCTGAAATTGGCTTACAATCCCCTTCCTCTTCCCGCAAGAAGCACCTTGTGAGGCAGGTGGGTCTGAGAGAGTTCTGAGAGAACTGTGACTGGCCCAAGGTCACCCCAGCAGGCATCATGTGGAGGAATGAGGAACCGAACCCGAAAAAGAAGATGAAGAAGAAGAAGAAAGGGGAGGAGGAGCAATACTCTCTCTAAGCTTTTCTCCTCAATGGGGACCGAAAGTGGCTAACATCATTCTCCTCTCCTCCATTTTATCCGGAGGAGGAGGAGGAGAAGAGGAAGAGGAGACGGGAGATTGGAGCTATACCCCACCCTTCACTCAGGGCAATTTCTCACTAGAGCTGCCTCGCAGCACAGCGCCGTTTGCCCCGACACAAACATGTCAATTTCACACCTGAGGCTGCGGGGCTGCATTTGACTCGGGGCTTCGCCCGATTTCCTCCGCAGTTTCGTGATCCTCAAAAACCAGGATCACGAAACTGCGGAGGAAATCGGGCGAAGCCCCGAGTCAAATGCAGCCCCGCAGCTGCAAGTGGAGGAGTGGGGAATCAAACCAGGTTCTCCCAGATTAGAGTCTGCCACTCTTAGCCAACAACCGTTTCTTCACCCACTGCTAGCCTATACAACAACGAGCACACTTTTAGAATTCTGCCTGGCGTGGCAGAAGATGCTGCTTGGGAGCAGAAAAACAGCGAATGGGGAAAAAAAAGTCATGCTCTAATTCCCTCACCCCTTTCGAAAAAAGGTCATTTTTTAAAAAACGGTGTCAGGGAGGACACAATTGTTTTTATTTGTGTATAGGAAGTCTCTCCTGACCTGGATGGCCCAGGCTAGCCTGATCTCAGCAGATCTCAGAAGCTAAGTGGGGTCCCCTGGTTAGTACTTGGATGGGAGACCTCCAAGGAAACCCGGGGTTGCTACGCAGAGGCAGGCCATGGCGAACCACCTCTGAATGTCTCTTGCCTTGGAAACTCTACGGGGTCACCATAGGTTGGCTGCGACTTGACGGCTCACGTAGTGAGTCTAAAGCCCGTTGCACGTGACAGCCCCGTTCATCCAATGAGCAAGCAGAGGAGAGCACTGCCCCCACCCTCTGCCTCCATGCAGCCTAGGGTTGCCAGCTCTGGGTTGGGAAATTGCTGGAGATTTTTGGAGGGTGGAGCCTGGGGGAGGGCGGGGTTTGGGGAGGGGAGGGACCTCAGCAGGGTCTAATGCCATAGAGTCCACCCTCCAAAGCAGCCCTTTTCTCCAGGGGAACTGATCTCCGTCATCTGGAGATCAGTAGTAATTCCGGGAGATCTCCAGGCCCCACCGGGAAGGTGGCAATCCTAACACCACACACGTTTGTGTGAAGGAGGGACAGTTCATTTGTGTGTACAGTATTGCGTCCACAGCTGGGAAAATACGTGTAGGTATGAGCAGCCCCATAGCTAGGGAATTCTTTGGGAGAGGGCCTCGGGGGGCCCCGCCAGCTAATGAAATTGAAGTACAGTGCAGGTGGTAAGTTGGAGCACTTTGGGGGCAGCCCGGGAGGGAGGGGCCCAGAAGAAACACCAGGGGGCCAGGCCCCACAGGCCCCATGTTAGCTACGGGCCAGGGTATGAGCCACACCAGCCAACAGCCTTGGTTACAACTACGCAGAATAATCTGTCACGCTGTACAAATCACACTCGAGACTGCCGTCTTCTTATACAGTTCTACTTACAATGATAAACAATACACATAACAAACGGTTTTGCCACCATGCATAAATGACATCTACACCAGTTGAATAGTGACCTGATAGTTCTTGAAAGTACAAGTCTCTCTTCGAAATGATGTGGTCACCGACTCATGATGCAGAGAAGAGTTTTATACAGAGAACACACAGTGGACGGCGACAGCACCCCTGGGTTGCTTTGCCGTTTCTTAGGGCTTCATCAGGCCGCTTTTCTTTAGTGATGGAGCTGCAAACACTGAAATTGCTGCAAGATACATTCCATACTAATAGAGGAAGCAGATCGATGGACTTCTAGGACTTACCCCACCCAGCGCTGGTAAGATTCAAAATGACATGAAGAAGAAGAAGAAGAAGAAGAAGAAGAAGAAGAGATTGGATTTATACCCCACCCTTCACTTGGAGTCTCAGAGCAGCTCACAATCTCCTTTCCCTTCCCCTCCCCACAACAGACACCCTGTGAAGGAGGTGGGGCTGAGAGAGCTCTGACAGAAACTGCTCTTTTTCAAGAACAGCTCTGATAGAACTATGGCTTGCCCAAGGTCATCCAGCAGCTGCAAGTGGAGGAGTGGGGAATCAAATCCAGTTCTCCCAGATTAGAGTCTACACCAAACTGACATGAAGTCTACAAGTATATTCCAAATAGCTAGGACTCAGGCTCTGATCACGAGCTCATGTTGGCCAGCTTAAAAGCATCCCCAAACTCTCAAAACTGCAACTTAATTCCTAGCTATTCTGGTTATCCTGGTTATTTTCTTTGCACAACTGTATTAGCTGTATTTCCATTTTTGTGTGGTTGGTTACAAGTCCAGCTTGCTCAGTCCAGCTCTATGAACGTTGGTCTATTCCCTAACTTGGGGGTCCAGTGAGCTCATGCAAGGCCGTTTTGTTTTTGTTGTTGTTCAGTCGCACAGTCGAGTCGGACTCTTCGCGATCCCATGGACCACATCACATCATTTTACCCAGGACCCAAACCTAGAGCTGGTTCAGTGTTGGATCCCATGGATCTATTCCTCTGTGGTGTCTTCTGCAGGTCCAAGGCATCTTCTCCTGAGATAATACATGATCCTTTCCAAATTTGCTTGCCACTCTGGATTTTCTCAATGTTTGAATCGAGGCAGTTAAAGTCCACAGCAAAACAGCATCCAAGTAACCCGGGGCAACAGCAGGCTGAAACCGGGCTGACCACTGAAGGGAGGGGATGTAATGAAGAATGGGGGGAAACCCGAGAATTTAAAAGGAAAAAGAAAAACTTGAACTTGATTTTAGGGCAGAATTGCTTGGAGGGCACCACAGTGAACAAGAATTAAAAGGAGAGGGCAGGAAGGGCCCATATGAAGCACTCTGAATGCTAAAAGCACTATGCAAATACGAAATATTATTCTCACCTTTAACTTTTGCTGTGGGCACCCTTTTAATAATCTTCTGAATGTCCCTCCACTTAATGAGATCTGGAATTTATCACTCCTGGAGACCAAACAAAAAGTCAGGTTCTTCGGCGCTTGGTAAATAACAAATCTTTTCTCTTCCAGATGCAAATGCCATATCATTTTCCAAAGAAACGATGAAAGAACGTTTCCTAGGGGTGGACTCTACCACATCAAAGGTTAATGTGAAAAGGGGGGTAAAGTCAAGAGTTGCGCCAGCCAGAGTTCTCCCATTTTCACAGCTCTTAAAGGCAAAGGTAAATACCAGATGCCTTCTCTTCCAGATGGAGGGCCATAAGTTACATTAAAAAAAAAATCATGAAAGAAAGTTTCCTAGGGGTGGACTCTACCACATCAAAGGTTAATGTGAAAAGGGGGGCAATCTTCAGAGCTGCATCACTTGGAAATACTCCCATCTGCACTGCTCTTGTAGGCCAAGGAGCACCGCCCCAAATCTGAGAGCCATTTTTAGCTATATTGATCGGGACCGCTTTTGAACATACCCGTTTAAGCACATAAAGGGCGGGTGAATCTAGAATAGCTGCAAAGCAAGGAAGCTACTGCAATGATTTGCATAGTCATCTCCCTCTCTCTCTGTTTTTTTAAAATAACTTTCTTTAAAAATAGAAAACTGGCTGCATCCCCCCACCCCCCAAAACTGGAATATAAACTTCTTCCCAGCTTATTTCAGTCCTGCAGCAAGAGATTGTCCAACTTATGACTCTGAAAAAAACCTTATTTAAAAGTAATCAGAGCTGAGCCCAAATAGCAGAAGAGGTAAAATTGAAGTATGAGTTCCTCCAGATATCTCTCCTTTCCTGCTAACTGTTTTTGAGTGCAGGGAATAGTTTTTTTTTGAATTTACATATAAGTTTGGAGCACAGCAGACAGAAAAAAAAACAGAGAGAAAAAGAAAGAGAGAGAGAGAGAGAGAGAGAGAGAGAGAGAGAGAGGGAGGGAGGGAGGGAGGCCTCCACCGCAATTCAGCAGGCACACTGATTTTCTGTCTGTTCCCGTTCTGACACAGGCTGTTCTCAGTTTCTCCAAAGATGGGCTCCCTGCCCTTCTCTGCTGATATCATAACCTCCTGAGGAATTGATTTCCATAACTGCACAGCAGCCATTCTAAGTTTGGTGTAGTGGTTAAGTGTGCGGACTAATCCGGGAGAAACGGGTTTGATTCCCCACTCCTCCACTTGCACCTGCTGATGTGACCTTGGGTCAGTCACAAGCTCTGGCACAGCTGTTCCTGAAAGAGCATAGTGTCTGTAAAGAGCTCTAGCAGCGCCGCCGACCTCTCAGGGTGTCTGTTGTGGGGAGGGGCAGGGAAAGGAGTTTGTAAGCCGCTCTGAGACTCCAAGGGAAGGGCAGGGTATAAATCCAATCTCTTCTCTTCTTCTTCTTCTAAGTTCTGTTCTTTTCACCACTCTCAGAGGTGCTCGGCACATAGCCGGGAATCAGGATAATCAAGAAAGGGTTATTTGTCAGTCTTCAGAGCTGGGACAGGTCTCGGGATGAACCGACTTTGCCCCATTCCATCTCAAGGTGGCCCCACCAGCCTTGCAGTTTAACCTGGAAAACAGGTTGTAGTGGTTAAGTGTGCTGACTCTAATCTGGGAGAACCAGGTTTGATTCCCCACTCCTCCACTCGCACCTGCTGATGTGAGCTTGGGGACTCTAATCTGGGAGAACCGGGTTTGATTCCCCACTCCTCCACTTGCACCTGCTGATGTGACCTTGGGTCAGTCACAAGCTCTGGCACAGCTGTCCTTGAAAAAGAGCAGTTTCTGTCAAGAGTTCTCTCAGCCCCACCCACCTCACAGGGTGTCTGTGGTGGGGAGGGGAAGGGAGAGGAGTTTGTAAGCCGCTCTGAGACTCCAAGGGAAGGGCAGGGTATAAATCCAATCTCTTCTCTTCTTCTTCTTCTAAGTTCTGTTCTTTTCACCACTCTCAGAGGTGCTCGGCACATAGCCGGGAATCGGGATAATCAAGAAAGGGTTATTTTTCAGTCTTCAGAGCTGGGACAGGTCCCAGGATGAGCTGACGTTGCCCCATTCCATCTCAAGGTGCCCCACCAGCCTTGCAGTTTAACCTGGAAAACAGGTTGTAGTGGTTGAGTGCGCGGACTCTAATCTGGGAGAACCGGGTTTGATTCTCCACTCCTCCACTCGCACCTGCTGATGTGACCTTGGGTCAGTCACAAGCTCTGACACAGCTGTCCTTGAAAAAGAGCAGTTTCCGTCAGAGCTCTCTCAGCCCCACCTACCTCCCAGGGTGACTGTTGTGGGGAGGGGAAGGGAAAAGGAGTTTGTCAGCCGCTCTGAGACTCCTTTGGGTAGTGAAGGGCAGGGTATAAATCCAGTCTTCTTCTCTGATCTTTTTCTTCTTCTTCTAAGATGCCTTTCAGAATCGAAGCACGCACAGGAGGTTGTGGTATTCACTTTATTTCTTCCGTTGCGTTGGTCACTGGTGTGCCTGAGAGCACACGGGTGCACATAAAAACACAAGAAGAACCTTCCTGGAACAGACCAGCGGTCCATCTAGTCCAGCTGGCATTAAAGCTGTGAGCGAACGATTTGGCTACTGCATAAATCTGAGCTAAGACAAAAATGTGTGAGCCGGAGGCTAAAAAACTGTGCGCTAGCTCACACTAACTCAGCTTAGAGGGAACACTGCTGATAGTCCAACAACAGGGCACAGAGGCTGAGGCCTTCCCCGATGTTGCCCCTCTCACTGGTATTCAGAAGGTTACTGCCTCTGAACGAGGAGGTTCCCTTTAGTCACCATAGCTAGTAGCTACTGATAGATCTGTCCTGCATGAACCTGTTTAATCATCTATGCCCGTTCCAGTGGTTCATGTTCTCTGCTTTTTGTGCCTTTAAGAACTTTTGGAATTCCTTTGAATAACCCAATTGTGTTTATAGGATAGCGATGATGTATTTGCTGTCCATCAGACTTCCATCCCTCCGTCGTCGTCCCCTCCCATCGCTGGACTTTGTTCGGATCTCTGAAGCTCCTGTCTTGGTTTTTGTTATAGGTTACTGATATTCATCAAAGCACATGGGCACTGATGAGAACATCAAAGGAAAGGGATCTTCTTGATGTGATGGAATTTCGCAACAGGCTTTGGCTCTTTTGTGGTTCAATCAATGTGACTGAAGCCAGTGAAGCCGATGGGCAGTAGATTCTTCTTGACACAGTAATGCTTCTTGACACAATCAGTGATTAAAAGGTGGACTTTGCTGCCAGCCAGAGGATGTAGTGATGGCCACATGAGAGCCTGACTACATGATGTGTCGTTTCTTAGGGGTCTAATCAAATTAAAGGAATACCCAGCTCCTTCCCTGCTTGGGGGCCCTGGGCCGGATGGGAAGTCAGGGGGCCTTGGCAGTAAGTCGGGGGGCCTAGCCCCGAGGTGCCCCCTGTAGCTACGGGCCTGTGGGGGGGCCTGTTTGGGCCCATGGTGAGCAGAAGGGATTCAGTCACCCCCTGCTAAATGTCCGGACCTGAAATGGACCTTGGAGCCTCTCTTTGTCCTGTTGGAGAGCAAACAGTGATAATAAGCTCCATGTCTGATGATGTGTAGACCCCTAGGGTTACCGGATCCAGCTAGGGTTGCCAGGTGAGGCCAACAAGCGGGTGGGGGACTTACCAGGAGCCTCCGGGAGAGGGGAGGGAGGCTCTGGGAGAGGGAACGCTGAAGTGAGTCCTGGATGAGCTGCCGTCACATTTAAAGGGACTGTGTTCCTTTTAAATGCTTCCCCTCCATTGGAATTGATGGACGATGGGGGCACCTTTTTGGGGCACAATCTTTTTCAAACATGGGGGGTGGGTAGGAAAGGCACCAGCAGCCATGCTGAAAATTTGGTGCCTCTAACTCAAAAACCAGAAGTAAATAAATCTCCCTAGAAGTATGTTGCAGAACAGGTAAACTTAACATTAATTCAAGCGGATCCAGTTCACATTTCAGGCTGTAGTCAAAAGAAGGGAAAGAAGCCTAATCTAATGAGGACTTTCGTCCCATAGGCTCTCGGTGGCGGACCTGGTCCTCTGATTGGTGCGGGCTAGGATCCGCTTGGCTATTGTTCTAAATGTATGAAGCTTTGGGCTTGTGCTTGACCGCATGGCCCAACGGTCGCGCACGTGGTAATGGCGGAGTACATTACAATATCACAAATGGCCAACAAGTCCACTATCATGTGTGTGGGAGTATGAGGGCATTATATTTACAGGAGAGACCTGCAGGCATGTGTCTCCAGGGAAGGTCATGTGATTAGAGAGGACAAAGCGAGAGAGGAGGGGTCAGAGGGCAGCTCCCAGGTTAAGACAAAGAGAGACATCCCATTTAAGGAGATAACACCTATACACACTTAGAGTGATGTAGCGCCCCCCCCCCAATGTCTAGGCATTAGGGTTGCCAGGGTCCTCCCTCTTGCCGGTGGGGGGCTCCAGCCTGCTGTCCAGTAGTTCCTTGTTACCATACTCTATGGTTACCATAGAGTTTTTTTTTCTCAGATGCTAGAGCATCCCCCCACAATGTGCCCGGTGCAATAATGTTACCTCCAGATGATATCATAGCACTGGGCACATTGGTGTGGACGGGGCTGCTCTCGAGCAGCCCCCCCCCCCGCGCTGGCCAGCTGAGCGGTGGTGGATTGCCCCCCCCGAAAGTGGTAACCCCCCGGGGGGATGCCGGCCCTACCAGGCACGCTGAGTCATTCCCTCCAACAGTTACTACCCAGAGAATCTTCCAGTACCTTTAAATTCATAGCTGCCTCCTCCTCATCTCCTTTTACTGCTGCTCATTCCTCTCAGGTCATCTGTTTTCCCTCCTCCAAGGACTGAAGTAAGCAGGGCTCCAAGTTGGTCAGGCAGTTGGTGTGACGGGGATGGATAATGACAGTGTAGACTGGGTGAGAGAGGTTGTGAAAAAGCAAGTTCAAACGTGCACATGGGCTTCCTGTTACCACCTGGCAACCTCATTGCTAGGCATTTGCTGTTTTGTTGTGCTGATTTCATCACATGACCCTGACAGAACCCAAAATTCAGTGGATTTTTTTTAAAAAAATTACAATTAGGAACATAAGAAGATCCCTGCTGGATCAGACCAATGGTCCATCTAGCCCAACATCCTGTCTCACACAGTGGCCAAGCAGTTCCTCTGGATGGCCAACAACGGGGCATAGAGGCCGAGGCCTTCCCCTCATGTTACCTCCTGGCTCTGGGATTCAGAGACTTAGTGCCTCTGAATTTGGAGGTTCCCCTCAGTCATCACTATGGCTAGCAGCCATTGATAGATTTATCCTCCATTAATCTATCTAATCCATTTTAAAAGCTGTTTATTCCTGTGGCCATCTCAACATCCTCTAGCAGCGTATTCCACATTTTGAACACACTCTGTGTAAAGTAGTATTTCCTTTTGCGCAACCTGAACCTAGTGCCCATCGGCTTTCTTGGAGGCCCTCAAAGTCTAGTATTTTGG
>NW_015164413.1:17513-22217 GCF_001447785.1 Gekko japonicus | reverse complement strand
GTCTTTGCAGGTTAACAGAGCACCCCCCCCAATCTTCCCTGACAGCAAGGAGGACCACTTTGCATGAATTTCCTGTGACTCACATCTTCCTTGGAGGCCTTTCTCACCAGCAAAGGAAGCCCTGGCAAATGGCATTCTCGATTGCTGCCGCCGCCGCTTTGATGCTCCTGCCACACACACCCATATGAGGGAGGGTGCCCCCTGCCACCTAAGGGCAGGTATCCATTAATCTACTCGCAATAATTACTTTGCTTTCGAACCGCTGGATGGGCATCGATCCTTGTAGTGGCATCGAATACCTGGCTTGTATCACATTTGTGCATGGAGTTCCCCTGTGTTCTTCTCTATTCTTGTCAGTCCTATGATCCCATGGAACTCCTGCTTACTCACATTATTACAAACATAACTACTTTACACACATGCTATGCCTAGCCACAATAATATGAATTATATTTTCAGTTGTTGTAGATTTTCTGGGTTGTCTGGCCATGGTCTTGGCATTGTAGGACCTGACGTTTCACCAGCAGCTGTGACTGGCATCCTCAGAGGTATAATGCAGAAAGATGGAGTGCTCTCCGTGTCAAGGTGAGAAGAAAAATGGTAGGCAGGTGATTTATATCTACTCAGGAAGGTGGGGGTAGGGCTGAGTTATTATCTTGTAGGAGTTCAGTCACAGCTGCTGGTGAAACGTCAGGTCCTACAATGCCAAGACCATGGCCAGACAACCCAGAAAATCTACAACAACTGAAAATATAATTCATATTATTGTGGCTAGGCATAGCATGTGTGTAAAGTAGTTATGTTTGTAATAATGTGAGTAAGCAGGAGTTCCATGGGATCATAGGACTGACAAGAATAGAGAAGAACACAGGGGAACTCCATGCACAAATGTGATACAAGCCAGGTATTCGATGCCACTACAAGGATCGATGCCCATCCAGCGGTTCGAAAGCAAAGTAATTATTGCGAGTAGATTAATGGATACCTGCCCTTAGGTGGCAGGGGGCACCCTCCCTCATATGGGTGTGTGTGGCAGGAGCATCAAAGCGGCGGCGGCAGCAGTGGCATCGGCGAAAAATGGCGGGGACAGTGGTGTGGCGAGGCATCAGATCGACGGAGTGAGGCAGCGGAGTGACGGAGGCAGAGACGGAGGCGGAGCCATAGAAGGACGTGGTGACATGCGCAGGCACAGCAGAGCCGTATCGGACATTAGCTGTACTGTAAGTCGACGCGAACCACGTACTAGAGGAGCCCACCTAGAAAGAAAGCCGTTGGACCGAAAAAGACCATGCCAGACACAGGGGACGCCAGGAACATCGGAGCACCGACACCCAATATAATTCGTATTATTAAGTGGTTAGGCATAACATGTGTGTAAAGTAGTTATGTTTGTAATAATGTGAATAAGCAGGAGTTCCATGGGATCATAAGACTGACAAGAATGGAGAAGAACACAGGGGAACTCCATGCACAGATGAGATACAAGCCAGGTATTCGATGCCACTACAAGGATCATTCTATAAATACATTCTCTATAGTAGTCTCGATAGCCTAGATGAGGCCGATCTTGCCAGAGTTTGGTAGCTAAACAGGGTTGACCATGGTTGGTACTTGGACGGGCAGTGTTCCCTCTAAGCTGAGTTAGTGTGAGCTAGCTCACAGGTTTTTTAGCCTCCGACTCACACATTTTTGTCTTAGCTCAGGAAGGATGGCTCCAGAGCAAACTAATTGATGCAGTAGCCAAATCACTCGCTCACAACTTTAATGCCAGTAGCTCGCAAAGTAGAACTTTTGCTCACAAGACTACACAGCTTAGAGGGAGCATTGGATGGGAGACCACCGAGGAAGAGGGGGGCTGCTATGTAGAGGCAGGCAATGGCCAACCACCTCTGTGTGTCTTTTGTCCTGGCCTAGATGGCCCAGGTCATCCCAGTCCTCTCAGATCTTGGAAACTAAGCAGGATCAGCCCTGGATAGTACTTGGATGGGAGACCACCAAGGAAGTTGAGGGTCTCTACAAAGAGGGTCTGTACACAGGGGCAGGCAATGGCACAGGAAGTGGTGGCAGCTACAAGCTTGGATGGCTTCAAAAGGGAATTAGATAAGCATATGGAGCAGAGGTCCATCAGTGGCTATTAGCCACAAAGTATAGATAGGAACTCTGGGGCAAGTGATTCTCTGTCTTCTTGGTGCTTGGGGGGGGGTCAACAGTGGGAGGGCTCCTAGTGTCCTGGCCCCACTGCTGGACCTCCTGATGGCACCTGGTATTCCTGGCCACTGTGTGACACAGAGTGTTGGACTGGATGGGCCTTTGGCCTGATCCAACATTGGCGTCTCTTATGTTCTTATGTTCACCTCTGAACATCTCTTGCCTTGAAAACACCATCGGCTTGAGTTTGCAATGAGTTGACTGGTTATTAATTATAGAATGCATGTTTTCAGATGCCATGCAACTGACAACTCTATCTGCTGCCCAAAATCTGTGCATTCTTCTCTTGAGGAGGAGGAGGAGGAGGAGGAAGGCGGAGATTGGATTTATACCCTGCTCTTCACTACCCAAAGGAGTCTCAGAGCAGCTTACAAACTCCTTTCCCTTCCCCTCCCCACAACAGACACCCTGTGAGGTAGGTGGGGCTGAGAGAGCTCTGAGAGAAACTGCTCTTATCAAAGAACAGCTCTTGTCAGAACTATGACTTGCCCAAGGTCATCCAGCACAGGTGCAAGTGGAGGAGTGGAGAATCAAACCCGGTTCTCCCAGATTAGAGTCCGTGCATTCTTCTTCTTCTTCTTCTTCTTCTTCTTCTTCTTCTTCTTCTTCTTCTTCTTCTTCTTCTTCTTCTTCTTCTTCTTCTTCTTCTTCTTCTTCTTCTTCTTCGTTCTGGGGCTTCAAGCTCCGACTTGGTGGCCTGCCCAAACAAGTCCAGGCCTGCCTCCAGCAGCAGTTAAACCGGAGTGGAAGATTTCTCGTGTCCAGACATAACACATACAATCCTCCAGGCTTTGCCTTTGATGGTAAAACATTCATTCCTATTCAGGCCCATAGCCGGGATATATTTTTTTTATTTCAGGGGGCCTTAAACTAAGTCGGGGGGCACTTCTGCATATAGCTCTCACCCTTCCCTGCAATTGAATTAAATTAAAGGGACCGCCTTTCCCCATATGTTCCCCCAAGAGAACTGCGATTGGGAACGCAAAACTGTCTGGCCCCCCCTGGGCCTAGGGACGCCAGGTTAGCGGTAACTAGGACCAGGGCGTTCTCCCTGGCAGCGCCAACGCTATGGAACGAGCTCCCTCATGAGATCAGAGCTCTACGGGACCTCCAGCAGTTCCGTAGAGCCGTTAAAACGGAGCCGTTCCGTCAGGCATTTCCATAAGAACCGATTACGCCGGTGGTGTCACACTAGCACTTTATCACAGGATGTATTAGCTGGGATTTTATGGGACTGTGTTTTATATTTCGCAATTGTTGGTTTTAACCGAATGTTGGCTTTAAATGGCTTGTAAGCTGCCCTGAGCCGCTTCGGCGGGAGGGCGGGGTAGAAATTTAATAAACAAAATAAAATAAATATAAAACTACTCTCCCTCTCCCCTGCTTTCTCCCTCTCCCCTGCTTCTCTGCTAGCCGGGGAGGGGAGGGCGTTGGCAGACTTTACACCAGGGTGTGCCCTCCAAAAAGGCCAGGTACTTCTCCAGGGGGAGGAGGGAGAAGGCCGTGCTCAGGCTCCCCCCTTTTCTCCGCCGACAAAGGAAGGAAGGAAGGAAAGGGCTGGCCCACAGCATGTGAGTTCGAAGGCCAGGTACTGTTCTTGGCACCAGTCCCCCATGGCCCGGCTCTTGCTGCCTGCATGGCCCACGCCACGCCGGCTTCCTTTCTACTCTCATAGTAGTACTCTGAGCAAAAGTTCCCATTGGCCCTACCTCACCTAATGGCTTCCTGCGCCATCAGCTTCAGAGACGGGGGGGCCATAGGGTGGATAGGGAGTCAGGGGGCCTTGGCAGGAAGTCAGGGGGCCAGGCCCCGGGAGGCCCCACGGTAGCCACGGGCCAGTTCCTCTTGCTCCAGTCCACCTTTCCAAGCCCCAAAAGATCCACTTTCCCTCTTTCGGAGCTTGCTTGCTTCAGATTTGTAATAAAAACCCTTTCTCTTCTCTGCCTGACCGTCAAGGACTCTTCTCTCCAGACCGATGCCATCTTGGAGTCTGCCTTTTTGCAGCTTCTCTGGTTTCTTTGTTCACATTCCTCTTAGTCACTCTTGACTGGGGGGGGGGGAAAGGCCAAAAGTTGAATGAACCCAGGTTGTTTGGAAGTGGAATTGCATCAGATTGCTTCTTCTGTGGGCTATTTGTTTGGCTACAGATCTCGACCCATCCATTCCCCTCTTGCCCGGCCTTTGGAAGAAAAATCCGCTTTACCAGGAAGAGACAAGCACACTGTTTTTCATTGCTTGTCGCTTACATAAAAGGTAAGATGTTGCAGGGACGGCTGTCAGTGGGTCAGGTTCCTCATGAGAAGAGCGCAGTGGAGCTTTGTGGCACTTCATGGCAGGAAGAATAAGAATAAGAATAAGAATAAGAATAAGAATAAGAAGAGGAGGAGGAGGAGATTGGCTTTATACCCCACCTTTCACTCAGAGTCTCAGAGTGGCTTACAAACTCCTTTCCCTTCCCCTCCCCACAACAGACACCCTGTGAGGTAGGTGGGCCTG
>NW_015164413.1:13836-17443 GCF_001447785.1 Gekko japonicus | reverse complement strand
GAGGAGGAGGAGGAGGAGGAGGAGGAGGAGGAGGTGGAGATTGGATTTATACCCCACCCTCCACTACCCAAAGGAGTCTCAGAGCGGCTCACAAACTCCTTTCCCTTCCCCTCCCCACAACAGACACCCTGTGAGGTAAGTGGGGCTGAGAGATCTTTGACAGAAATGGCTCTCTGTCAAGGACACAATGGAAAACTTATATTGGGGGAAAACGTATCTCAGGCGTCTGTTGGAAGGCTGTAAATAACTTGGTATTGACGGATTGCCCTGAATCTTACCTCTGTTAAGCTTTGTGGCCTAACAGATCTAACACTGTCAAGCTCGGAGGAGAACAGTACATTGGTAGTTATATTTGTCACAATGTGGGTAAATAAGAGTTCTATGGGTCCGTTTCAGGTCAGGGGGAGAAGGGTTCAGTTTCCCCGTCTCTAGGGTTGCCAGGTAAGGAACGGTGGCATAGTCTAGACCTATCTTGTCGGATCTCATTAGAACATAAGAGAAGCCATGTTGGATCAAGCCAATAGCCCATCCAGTCCAACACTCTACCAAAAGCCAGGTGCCATCAGGAGGTCCACCAGTGGGGCCAGAATCCAGAAGCCCTCCCACTGTTGCCCCCCAGGCACCAAGAAGACAGAGCATCACTGCCCCAGACAGAGCGTTCCATCTACACCTTTTAGCTAATTTTGGTGTAGTGGTTAAGTACTGTACTCTGGGAGAACCAGGTTTGATTCCCCACTCCTTCACTTGCAGCTACTGGATGACCTTGGGCAAGCCATAGCTCTGTCAGAGCTGTCCTTGAAAGGGCAGTTCTGGAAAGAGCTCTCTCAGCCCCGCCTACCTCACAAAGTGTCTGTTGTGGGGAGGGGAAGGGAAATGAGTTTGTAAGTTGCTCTGAGAATCTGAGTTTTTAAGCCACTCTGAGACTTTGAGTGAAGGGCAGTGTATAAATCTAATCTCTTCCTCTTCTTCTTCACTGCCACAGGAGGTGGTAGAATTCAGTGCCACAGGAGGTAGCGGTGGCTACAAGCATGGACAGCTTCAAGAGGGAATTAGATAAGCATATGAAACAAAAGTCCATCAGTGGCTATGAGCCACAAGGTATAGATAGGGATTCTGGGGCAAGTGATGCTCTGTCTTCTTGGTGCTTGGGGGGGGGGGCAACAGTGGGAGGGCTTCTAATGTCCTGGTCCCACTGCTGGACCTCCTGATGGCACCTGGTATTTTTGGCCACTGTGTGACAGAATGTTGGACTGAATGGGCCATTGGCCTGATCCAACATTGGCTTCTCTTGTGTTCTTATGTTCTTCTCTAATAGCCTCTCATGGACCTCTGCTCCATATGTTTATACAATCACCTCTTGTGACAGTGAATTTCACATGCTAATTACCCTTTGGGTGAAGAAGTGCTTCCTTTTATCTATTCTAAGGTTAAAAGGTAGAGGTTCCCTTGCTTGAAAGCCAGTCGAATTCGACTCTAGGGTTGCGGTGCTCATCTCCGTTTCCAAGCCGAAGAGCCAGCGCTGTCCGAAGATGTTTCCGTGGTCACGTGGCCGGCATGACTAAACACCAAGGCGCACGGAACGCTGTTACCTTCCCACCGAAGTGGTGCCTATTTATCTACTTGAAATTTCTTGCTTTCGAACTGCTAGGTTGGCAGGAGCTGGAACGAGAGACGGGAGCTCACTCCGTCATGCGGCACACTCGGGTCTCGAACTGCTGAACTACTGACCTTCCACAGCCTGCAGTCCAGCGTCTTAACCACTTGAGCCACCGCAGCGCCTAATTTTAATTCTAAGGTTACTGCTCATTAATTTCAATGAATATTTACGAGTTCTTGTCTTGTGAGAAAGGGTGAAAAATACTTTTTTTCTCTACCTTCTCTATCCCATGCATAATCTTGTCAACCTCTCTTATGACACCCCTCGGCCGTCGTTTCTCCAAGCGAAAGAACCCCAAGCGCTTTCCCCTTTCTTCATAGGGAAAGTGTTCCGTCCCCTTAATCATTCTAGTTGCCCTTTTCTGCACTTTTTCAAATGCTATAATATCTTCTTTGAGATGAGGTGTACACAGGATTCCAAATGAGGTTGCACCATCGATTTATACAGGGGCGTTATTATACTGTCCACTTTGTTTTCGATCCCCTTCCCAATAACCCCCAGCACGGCATTTGCCTTTTTTTATTGCTGTTGCACACTGAGTCAACATCTTCAATGCGTTATCTATCATGACTCCAAGGTCTCCCTCCTGCTCAATTATCATCAGTTTGGACCCCAGCAGTGCATATTTATAGTTAATATTTTTGGCTCCAATGTGCATCCCTTTATCTCAGAAGCTAAGCAGAGTTTGTACTTGGAAGGGAGACCACCCAGGAAGACCGCAGAAGAAGGCAAGGGCAAACGACCTTTGCTTCTCACTAACCCTGAATGCCCCTTGCTGGCGTTGCCATAATTTGCTGCATTTGACAGAACTCTTGTTTACCTTGACTTCCAGAAAGCTTTTGATAAAGTTCCTCATCAAAGGCTCCTAAGTAAGCTCAAAAATCATGGGATAAAAGGACAAGTCCTTTTATGGATCAAAAACTGGCTAATTAATAGAAAACAGAGAGTGAGTATAAATGGGCAGTTCTCCCCGTCACCGAGAAGGCCCTGGCCCTGGTTGCTGCAAATCTAGCATCTTTGGGGCCTGGATTCACCAGGAGATGTTGCGTCCCAGACCCAAGTGCTCACGGGGGAACATATTGCACTTGCACACTGAGTCAACATCTTCAATGAGTTATCTCCTGGTCAATTATCACCAGTTTGGACCCCATCAGTGCATATTTATAGTTAGGATTTTTGGCTCCAATGGGCATCACTTTATCTCAGAAGCTAAGCAGAGTCGGTACTTGGAAGGGAGACTACCCAGGAAGACCGCAGAAGAAGGCAATGGGCAAACGACCTCTGCTTCTCACTAACCCTGAATGCCCCTTGCTGGGGTTGCCATAATTTGCTGCAATTTGACAGAACTCCATGCACTCAGGGTCGCCAGCTGCCAGGTGGAAATGGGCAATCCCGCACTGCCGCACCCAATTGCCAGTGAAAGATCAAGGAAGCGATGGTCCGCCCTATCTTGAAAAAAACCATCATTGGATCCGGCCGAATTGGCCAACTATCGGCCTGTTTCCAGTTTTCACTATTTGGGCAAATTAATTGAGAGAGATCACCACAGACTGTGACAGCAGCCATGAAATTAAAAGATGCCTGCTCCTTGGGAGGAAAGTGATGGCAAATCTAAACAGCATGATAAAAAGTTGAGACATCACCCTGCCAACAAAAGTCCGCATGGTCAAAGCAATGGTATTCCCAGTAGTCATGTATGGACTATAAGGAAGGCTGAGTGCTGAAGAATAGATTCTTTTGAACTATGGTGCTGGAGAAGACTCTTGAGAGTCCCTTGGACTGCAAGGAGATCAAATCAGTCAATCCTAAAAGAAATCAACCCTGACTGTTCCCTGGAAGGCCAGATAATGAAACTGAAGCTCAAATACTTTGGCCACCAAATGAGAAGGGAGCACTCACTGGAGAAGAACCTGATGCTGGGAAAGACTGAAGGTCAAAGAAGAAGGGGAC
>NW_015164413.1:0-13716 GCF_001447785.1 Gekko japonicus | reverse complement strand
CTGTTTCCAATTTGCCCTATTTGGGCAAATTAATTGAGAGGGCGGCGGCAGCACAGCTTCAGGGCTTTTTGGATGATGCTTCTGTTCTAGATCCCTTCCAGTCTGACTTTCGCCGGAGACACGGGATGGAGACGGCGCTGGTCACTCTTACTGACGACCTCCGAAGGCACCTGGATCAGGGCAGTTCAGCGGTGCTGCTGTTGCTTGACCTGTTGGCCATGTTCGACATGGTCGATCATCAGCTGCTGGCCCACCGCCTCGCCGACGCGGGGATACAGGGGCTTGCCTTAAAGTGGCTTGTCTCTTTTTTCCAGGGCCAGGGACAAAGGGTGGTGCTAGGGGAACAGTGGTCTGGGAGACGTCCACTTGAGTGTGGGGTACCTCAGGGTGCTGTGCTCTCCCCGATGTTGTTTAACATCTATATGTGCCCCCTTGCCCAGGTGGCTCGGAGGTATGGGCGGGGTTGTCACCTGTATGCGAATGACACCCAGCTCTATCTGATGTTGGGCGGCCAGTCAGACTCCAGACAGGAAGATTTTGACTGGACGTTGCAGGCCGTGGCTGGTTGGCTTAGGCTGAGCCAGTTGAGGCTAAACCCAGCGAAGACGGAGGTCCTGTGCCTGTCGTGGGGGTAAGGGGTTGGGGGTCCCACTCCCGACTTTCGATGGGGCACCGTTGGTGCCAGCACCGGAGGGAGGTTAGGAGTCTGGGAGTGCTCCTGGATTCCTCCTTGACAATGGAGGCACAGGTAGAGGTCACTGCAAAATCGGCCTTCTATCATCTTTGGCTGGTGCAGCAGTTGGTTCCCTTCCTCGACCACTGTGACCTGGCTACAGTGATCCATGTGACGATCACCTCGAGTTTGGACTACTGTAATGCTCTCTACATGGGGCTGCCCTTGTCCCAAATCCGGAAGCTGCAGCTGGTGCAGAACGCCGCGGCTAGGCTGCTGATGGATCTCCCACACCAGGAGCATATCCAGCTTGTGCTTAGGCTACTGCACTGGCTGCAGATAGCATACTGGATTCGCTTCAAGGTGCTGGTGCTTACCTTTAAAGCCCTATATGGCTAGGGTCCGGCTTACCCAAGGGACCGCCTTTCCCCATTTATACCCCAGAGAGCACTACGGTCAGGGGCACAACAGCGTTTAACTATTCCTGGCCCCAAGGATGCGAAGCTCGCCGTCACCAGGGCCAGGGCGTTTTCAGTGGCGGCTCCTTACTGGTGGAACGAGCTCCCGGAAGAGATCAGGGCCCTGCGGGACCTTGTACAGTTCCACAGGGCCTGCAAGATGGAGCTCTTCCGCCAGGCTTTCAAATAGGAGCCGCCACCACCACTGTTACCACCAACTATTCCATTGAACATCTGGAATATGGGACTGTCCCACTATGTACTATGGATTACGCCATTTAATATCTGGATCATGGGACTGGCCATAAGATCAGGAGATTGCCGTAATGGAAAGTCATGCCATCTTTGTTAATACTGCAAGCACTTTAAATGTTATTGTTGTAATGCTACGAATATTTTATATTATTTTAGGTTTATGCTAATTCGGCATACTTTGCCATCTTCTGTATGCCACCCAGAGCCTGTTTACAGGGTGGGCGAGGTATAAATATAATAAATAAAGAAGAGTGGATTTATACCCTGCCCTTCACTACCCGAACGAGTCTCAGAGCGGCTTACAAACTTCTTTCCCTTCCCCTCCCCACCACAGACAGCCTGTGAGGTAGGTGGGGCTGAGAGAGCTCTCCAGAGAGCTTCCCTTGACAGAACAGCTCTGAGAGAACTTGTGACTGCCCCAAGGCCATCCCAGCAGCTGCAGGTAGAGGAGTGGGGACTCAAACCCGGTTCTCCTAGATTAAAGTCTGCACACTTAACCACTACACCAAACTGGCTCCAAAGGTAGCAGCATAAGGAAAAGGGAGGGAAAGGGGAGTGTTGCCAACTCCATGATGTCATGCCCAGATGAAATCCCAGAAGTGATGTCAAAGACTACCATTGCACTCTAGGAATTCCACCATTCTCTGTGGTTTCTGTGGAATTCCTAGAGCATCACAGGGTGGGTGTGACAACACTTCCAGATTTTCACCCAGAAATGATGTCATGACATCAACTACATTCTTTCCCTGGGCTCTGTACCTGGAAAGCTCCTGACTCTGTGCTATGGTCCAATCCAAATGGGGGTCTAGGAGGGATGTTTTCTAGGGGGAAGTGTGTATAAAGAATATTGCAGATTTAGTTTATAGCATGACCTGTTCAAGATATTCAGGAACCAGGTTTAACAAAAGAGGCCCCAAAGAGCACTTCATTCGGGGTCACAGCACCGTTTAGTGACCCCGGGCCCTAAAGAGGCCAGGCTAGCTACCACGAGGGCCAGGTCCTTTTCGGTGGTGGCCCCTATCTGGTGGAATGAGCTCCCGGAGGAGATCAGGGCTCTGCGGGACCTTTTATAGTTCCGCAGAGCCTGTAAGACTGAGCTCTTCTGCCAGGCTTTTGAGTAGGGGCTGCCGCAGCCACTACCACCACCACATATATGCGGAGCAGGACCGTCGGGGTGGGCTGATGAGTAATAGGAGCATCATGGCTCATGCCGTCCCCCTTCTGACTTGATCTTGGCCCTCCTCCTGACATGCAATGGAGAGTGTGCAATTTTAGTCCTTCATGTATCCTGTGAGTTGTTAACGTTTTTAGCTTCTGTAGTTTTAATGTATCTGTTTTATAACGCTTTCTGCCATGTAAGCGACCCTGAGCCTGTGTGTGGGGAGGGCAGGATAGAAATGGAATGAAATAAATAAATAAAGCAATGGTATTCCCAGTAGTCATGTATGGCTGCGAGAGTTGGACTATAAGGAAGGCTGAGCGCCGAAGAATAGAAGGTCATTTCGGGGGGGAACGTGTATCATGCTGAGGGGTGTTCTACCATGTCACAAACCTCACAAATGAAACTGGTTTATTTGTGATGTTTCATGGTTCATGAAGCTGGCATACCATGAACCATACCACATTTTCCCAGTTCATGCCCATCACTACTCAACACCAGTTCTCTAGGTGAAATCCATCTGGTTGTCCTCATGAATTACCCCTGCATTGA
This sequence comes from Gekko japonicus, assembly GCF_001447785.1. Taxonomy (NCBI): domain Eukaryota; kingdom Metazoa; phylum Chordata; class Lepidosauria; order Squamata; family Gekkonidae; genus Gekko; species Gekko japonicus. The sequence goes on along the minus strand of NW_015164413.1, from coordinate 10,619 downwards.
CCCATGTGGATCTATAAGAACCAGATCATCACTGAGACAGTACCCTAAGACCACAATTGTACCTTTAAAGATTGACTACCTCTTTCAATAGTCTTTCAGTAGTCATGTATGGCTGCGAGAGTTGGACTATAAGGAAGGCCGAGCGCCGAAGAATAGATTCTTTTGAACTATGGTGCTGGAGAAGACTCTTGAGAGTCCCTTGGACTGCAAGAAGATCAAATCAGTCAATCCTAAAAGAAATCAACCCTGACTGTTCCCTGGAAGGCCAGATAATGAAACTGAAGCTCAAAGACTTTGGCCACCAAATGAGAAGGGAGCACTCCCTGGAGAAGACCCTGATGCTGGGAACGATTGAAGGTCAAAGAAGACGGGGACGGCAAAGGATGAGATGGTTAGACAGTGTCATAGATGCAACGAACATGAAATTGAGCCAACTTCAGAGGACGGAGTCGGACTCAACTGTGCGACTGAACAACAAAAACAAAATCTTCTTCCGAAATGCTGAAAAGTCCATGCAGAGCACAGCAGAAAAAACTGCACTTAGTGGACTTGGGGTGTGACTTGGTACCATTATAGTTCTGTAAGTACTCACTGGCTGCTTCTTTACAGATTCTCAATGTAACTGTGATGGGCTGCACCTTTAACAGCTTAGAAGTGCTGACTGTGAAGGGTTAATTCTTCACAGAGCCAGGAAGCCATGAGTGACAGGCTGTTCAAAGAGATCTGATCTGTTAGCATCAGGTGAGTAGAGAGAGACTTCTAAACTGGAAGCTAATGAGAATTCAGTCTGATTTCAACCCTAGTTGAGAAGAGTTGACAGTTTTGGAAATCATCCCTGACTGAGAACAGTTTAACACAGACAGGAGAACTGGGGAATGTTGGCAAGGATGAGTGGGTAGTTAGGAACTCCTATTTGGGCCCAGGAAAGGGGATAGATCTAGAAAGAGAAGAAAATTCCCTATCCAGTCAAACAGGGAGTTAGCTCTGAAGAGTGTAGAAATCCCTGGTGGAGTGTGACTAGAAACTGATTTTGGAAACTCTAAGAGTCAGTTAAAAACTCAAGACAAGTACTAGTGTTTCAAGATAAGGGGTTTTGGTCCTGGAAAAAGGGTACCAGCCCTCTGGAAACCAAAAGAGTCAGGGAATACTCAAATAAAGTGTGCTGGTGTGTTTGGAAAACACTGGAAGAAAAGCCTCTCAACAGGAAGATTTCAATAACTCTGAATATCTTAAGAAACTCTTATTAGCCTGAAACATAAGAACTTAAGTCTTTGTATGTCCTTGTTTTACCTGAGAAATTTCAACCCCTGGTTTCATCTCACCTTTCCCCTCTATGTTGAATAAGATATTTTATTATTTTTGAATTTCAAAACACCCTGGATGCCATTTAAGTTGTTAAGTTAAAGGGGGCTCCTAGTCCTCCCTTCAGTTTCCTGGGCTGAGCCCATGGCCAAACTATCATACTGCGACAGGATGGGATAGCCAGAGTTCTTCAGCAAAAAAGAAAATACATTACTAGGGCGGCTCAGTCAGTAAAGGGAAATAAAAAAGGAGGGGAAATCTTGCCTCCGAGGGAAGGAAGTGGACGAGGCCATCATAGCAACTTTCAAAACGGGAATATTAAAATGAACTAGCATTACTATTTTAAGCTGCAGGCAAAATGGTACCTCAGGGAGGCCTGAGAGATGGTTGACTTCAAGTTGCCAACTGCCTGGAGAAAAAAAATTGTCCTGTCCCTTTAATATCAGAAGATAATTATCAGAAAATACAAAACTGCCGGACTGTTTAACGGCCATTCCTCCTCAGGCTACTGAGAAGATTTCAGGGGCTGCTTTTGGGTTCCATCTTGGGAAAACTGGAGGAAAAACTGTTCTCTCTGTAACAGCAGCTGAATGGGAATCTGTTACCCAGTTGTTCAGTGGCCCATTTCTACACATTCAGCCTCTGTTAACGGGACAGGACATTTCGTGTTTTGCTTAGCATTTCCCCAAACTCTTTCATTTTTATTTACTTTATTTATTTTATTTTTGACTTTATATTATAACCACAAGCAGTTGTCCAAAAAGAAAAGAAAACAACAGCAACATACAATACAGCGTATACAATTTTTACAACTTATCAGAAAACATTAAATACCTATCAGAGTCAACCTAGTTCACAGTGTTAAGAATTTCAAAAGATAGATCCTCACTTGGGAAGGAAGAATAGGCTTAGAAATGTTAATGATATGAGATCTAATAATTTAAGAACCCTGTAAGCATAAGTAATGTTGGACATTGGTAAGTCCCTTACTATGCAACAAAAATCCATAAAGTCAACCATCTGTGGTAGGTTTACTTTATTTATATCAATATTAAAAACCTAGTTAAAAGTTATTATATACAAAAATACAAGTATTTATTAGAAAGACAGTTAAAAACATACATAAGGGCCCAATGAAAACCTCGTAAAAAGTGCACATCATCCAATTCTCCTCCATTTTATCCTCACAACAACCCTTTGAGGGAGGTTAGGCTGAGAGTATGTGACTGGCCCAAGGTCACCCAACAAGCCTCCATGGCAGAGTGGGGATTCGAACCTGGGTCTCCCAGATCCTAACCCAACACTTTAACCTTTACACCACACTGGCTCATAAACCCATCACAAAGAGAACTAGTTTTGTGTAGTGGTTAGGAGTGTGGACTCTAATCTGGGAGAACCAGGTTTGAGTCCCCACTCCTCCACATGCAGCTGCTGGTGTGACCTTGGGTCAGTCACAAGTTCTCTCAGAGCTGTTTTCTCAAGAACAGTCCTCGAAAGACCCTCACCTACCTCACAGGGTGTCTTTTGTGGGGAGGAGGAGGGAAAGCCGGTCTGAGACTCCAAGTGAAGGGCAGGGTATAAATCCAATCACTTCTCTCTTCTTCCCACAAACCACCCGAAGGATCTTACAATGGATTGCTCACAGAAACTTATATATTCAGTCATGTAGGGTTGCCTGCTCTGGATTGGAGAACACTTGGAGATTTTGGGGGTGGAGCCTAGGGAGGGCAGGGTTTGGGGGAAGGGAGGGGCTTCAGCAGGGTATAATGCCACAGCTTCCAACCTCCAAAGTAGGCGTTTTCTCCTAGGGAACTGGTCTTGGCGGTTTGGAGATCAATTGTAATAGCGGGAGATCTCCAGATCATATTGCCTACTGGAGTAATGAATTGGTTGGCGTAAGGATGGGGAGTGGGGGAAGGCGACACATCTCTCTTTTTTTGCAAGCTCTGCCACATTCCATTTCGCTGACAACATTTTTATCTTCCGGGGTGTTTCGGTTCTGATATTGGCCCTTTGCCGCTAATCAATCACAATCCACCAGGGGAAGTCTAGTTTCTTTTCTCCATAATACATGAACTTCCCCCCCCCTCTTATTTTTTTGCAGACAGAGGGCCGGGGTTATCTCCCCCTCCCCTTTTATAACCCCCATTCGTATCCATCAAAGACAAAAGGAAATGAGCCCGATGCCTTATTTTAATGTTTTCGTTTATCTTGGAGTTTAACCCTCGTAAAAACAGGTATGTTTTAAAATGTCCTGTGGGGCTCGTGGTTCCATAAAGTCTTGTAACGGAGTGACACGCCGTAATGAAACTACCTCGACAAACTACGGCAAGATGAGATTTTTCTCCCCCGCTGTAATCATCAACTGGTTTGCCCCAAGGTATTGATTGAATTATACATAATCCTCACGCAGGGCTATAAAAAAACCCGATGACAGCCGACTGGTTCGGAGTAAACAGGGGGTCTTAATCTGGAAGAACAAAACCTTAATTCCAAATGCAAAATGTAGAACAAACACGGGGAACCCGGCGAGGTCTACATAAGAAATGTGTCTTGCAGCCCGACGAGGAAATTAATTAGGGAATGTATGTTTTGCCGACTGTGAGACCGAAATAGCTCGGCGCTCAAAAAAGGGAAAAAATGAGTCATGCCGGAAAAAAAGAGAGATATCGAACAAGTTAACAGAATGCACACAATACTATAATCTTACCCTGGTGGTTTTATTTCCCTTCTTTATTCAGTTATGCATATAAGAAGAAGAAGAGGAAGAAGAGGTTGAATTTATACCCCCACCGTTCACTCGGAGTCTCAGAGCGGCTTACAGTCTCCTTTCCCTTCCCCTCCCCACAACAGACACCCTGTGAGGTAGATGGGGCTGAGAGAGCTCTCAACAGAAACTGCCCTTTCAAGGACAGCTCTTTTCAGAACTATGGCTTGCCCAAGGTCATCCAGCCAGGTGCAAGTGGAGGTTCTTCACCCAAAGAGTGATTAACACATGGAATTCACTGCCACAGGAAGTGGTGGGTGCTACAAGCATGGACGGCTTCAAAAGGGAATTAGATAAGCATATGGAGCAGAGGTCCATCAGTGGCTATTAGCCACAAGGTATAGCTAGGGGCTCTGGGGCAAGTGATGCTCTGTCTTCTTGGTGCTTGGGGGGGGTCAACAGTGGGAGGGCTTCTAATGTCCTGGCCCCACTGGTGGACCTCCTGATGGCACTGGTATTTCTGGCCACTGTGTGACACAGAGTGTTGGACGGGATGGGCTTTTGGTCTGATCCAACATTGACGTCTCTTATGTTCTTATGTTCTTATGAAAGCAGCCCACTGAAACTGGGTCACAGGCTTCCATTATCTGATATCATCTGAACATGACATACTATCTATGGGTGCAAGGTCCTCCGGGCCACCAGTGGGGGCGGTGTGTGTGTGTTGTGCTTCTAGGATGAGAACTTCCCGGAGATTTGCAGTGGAGCCTGGGAGGACAGGTACATCAGCGGGGTACAGTGCCACAGACTCCACCCTCCAAAGCAGCTGTTTTTTCTAGAGGAACTGATCTCTGCAGTCTGGAGACCGGTTGTGATTCTGGGATGTCCGCAGGAGGATTCAAACTACTTGTTCCTCTTTCTCCCTTTCCCATTTCTACACTTGTGACTTGTCTAGTCTAAACCATCCATCGAAATACCACCCCTTTAAAGTTTAAAGTCCTAGCGCACAACAAACCAGCGGGGTTGTATGTGCCACAGGTGTCCCCTTTGAGAAGATCTGACAACTCTCAACTAATTGCAACTATACAGTAAGTCCCAGGTTCAATCCCCAGCATCACCAGTTAAAAAGACCAGGTGGGAGCTTGTTTGGAGGTTCTAGCAGGGGAGCGCAGCTATCGTATACCCTCGACCGAAGAACGGTACACTTCTTCGATCTGGGGTGGTTATCCTCTTCGACCGAGCGCGCAGCTTCAGGACCGGCCAATTGACAAATATTCTAAAAGGAAAAATGGAAGAAGAATGTTATTCCTTAGCCGGAAATTGTCCATGGCAGAGAAGAAGTACTCAACCATCGAAAGAGAGGCTCTGGCGGTGAAATGGGCCATAACCTCTCTTCATTATTATTTGAGTCACCATCCCTTTACTGTGGTCTCAGATCACGCCCCGTTGCAGTGGCTCTATAAGATGCGGGACGTGAACGCGCGGATTCAAAGGTGGTATATGTCTCTGTTGCCTTACAGGTTCAATATACGCCATCGGGCAGGTACCTTACACAGAGATGCCGACTGCTTGTCTCGATTGTTCGAGGATTCGAGCGCTGTCCAGAGCACTTCGATCGCTACGCCCAGGGGGGGGGTCTGTCAGGAGCTCCTGTCTACGAAAGGGGAAGACACACCAAACCGGGAGGAAAAGGCCACTACCACCATCTGGGGAACAGGAAGAGCCAGGAATATCAGCAGGGCGCTACGAAGACAGCATCGAGACAGAGAAGAGACCCGACACCGAGAAGGAGGAGATACCCGAGCGGCCCAAGCAGAGAAGACGCTAAGAAGCCATGTGAAATGTGTGGGGGCTTTAAGTGGGAGGGTTGGAAATGTACAAGGGAATAAAGTGTCCGAAATCTCCACCTGTGAGGAAGAGGTTAGTCTGAAAGCAAAGACCCAATCAGCTGTGACGTAACACTGATGGGGAGCTTTCAGACTGATAAAAGGCGTCACCTGAGGGGAGCCAGTTCTTCCGAGTGACTAGCCGATTTCTGAGGCGAGATAACGGACAGACGGTTCCCGACTCCACCGCTCCCACTCTAAAGTAAGCGACCAACCCACGAATGTGACCGGCTTCTCTTATGTTCTTATGTCTGGGGCAGTGATGCTCTGTATTCTTGGTGCTTAGAGGGGGCAACAGTGGGAAGTCTTCTAGAGTTCTGGCCCTGCTGGTGAAACTTCTGATGGCACCTGGTATTTCTGGCCACTGTGTGACACAGAGTGTTGGACTAGATGGGCCATTGGCCTGATCCAACACGGCTTCTCTTCTGTTCTTATGGGTTCACTCAGGGCTCAACTAGATGGGATTGTGTCCCCAAGTCCACCATGGGGACACCTCCACCATTTTAGGGATGAAATTCCCTCTCCCTCCCTTCCCCAAACGCCTCCTGGATCCACCCCCAAAGTCTCCAGATATTTTCCAACCCAGACCTGGAAACCCTAGTCGTGTGTGTGTGTGTGTTTGTGTGTGTGTGTGTGTGTGTGTGTGAAGCCAGCAATTGTGGCAGCCATCCCATGGTACCTTGCTGCTGGGTCCCACATCAATCTATAGTCACAGCAAACTCAGCAGCTGAGAGCTGTATTCAAATCATGCCAGCATCACCTGAAGTTTCAGCCCTGCCTGCTCCGTTGATCTCAGTTGCTTCCTTCTCTGCTGTTAACGTTGGAAAGGGAAGGGAGTTGTGTTTTTAAAAGACATGTCTTTTCTCTTTGAATGCTAAGAGCAGAGCAGTGGGGCCAGTTTTCAAATACTGACAGGCGAAACCCCTCTCTCTTCCCTGCCCGGCCCCGAGGCAAACTGAGGCTTCACAAGACTTCAACTGGCTTTGAATAGATGGACAGAAAGTCTGTGTGAGCCCTGTGTATGGAGGGCATTATTACTTTTGCACTTGGCCATGCTAATGGTCCTCTCTGGGAGTTTGAGGGGAGGTCATATCACCAGGCAATGCTGATGAAAGATTTAGACCCTTGAAAGAAAGACGTGAAACAACCTCTTTACTTATTAGCAGAGACCCTCCTCGCTCGTGCACGCTGCCGACAATTAATTTTGAGAGCTGAAATCTGGCTCCACTCTGTTGCTCTCAGCAAAATCCCTTCTAATTGCATCATGCATATGACAATTTTCCTTCCCCCCCCCTGCTCAAGTGGTTGCCCCTGGGAACAGTACTTGTAAAGCATATAGTTACAAGATGATTTTTCTGGGGCTTCGTGGAGGAGGAGGAGGAAGAGGAGGAGGAGAAGGAGGATGAGATGAGATTCATACCCTGCCATTCACTACCCGAAGGAGTCTCAGTGTAGCTTACAATCTCCTTTCCGTTCCCCTCCCCACAACAGACCCCCTATGAGGTAGGTGGGGCTGAGAGTCCGAGAACTGCTCTTGAGAGAACTTGTGACTGACCCAAGGTCACACCAGCAGCTGCATGTGGAGGAGTGGGGAATCAAGCCCAGTTCTCCTGGATTAGAGTCTATGCTCCTAACCACTACACCAAATTTGCTTCATCCATGGGTATCTTTTGACCGAGGACACTCTTATTTTTTATTTATTTTCCTTCGATTTACATACCGCTCACCCCCTAAGGGCTCTGAGCGGTTTACATTATACATTTGATACAATTCCTGCCTAAGGCCACACATACATACAATGGGGGAAGTGACTAACCTAACAGGCACCCTGAAGTGGAGACTTCGTTATTGTGGTCTTTCTGCGGGCGGTATTCTCCAGTCCGCCGCCGACGTCTCCCTGGCGCAGGTCTTCCTTCGGTCATCGTGACTCCTCCCAGGCCTGGGCCAAGCACACGTCAGTGCATGCTCCCACAGCCGGCCTCTGTCTAATCGGCTCCGGCCTGCCGCGTCGCCCCGCCTCTACGCTCCGCCGGCCCAGCCTCCGCTCTCTCGCTTGACTTGCCAACTGCTGCCATGTTCTCCACTGCTGCCGCTCCGCTGCTCACGCCGCCGCTCCACCGCTTACGCCGCCGCGACGCCACGAAGGACGGGTGCCCCCCCGCTCTAAGAGCAGGTACCCATTTGTCTACTTGCCCTTTAACGGGCTTTCGAGCCGCTGGGTGGGCGGGAGCTGGAATATAGGGCCGGGAGCTCACTCCGGCCATGGTGGGGCTCGAACAGCCGAAACTGTTCGGCCAGGTGGAAATGCAGGCTTCATTTACTGCCTGCGCCACCGCTCCCTACCTTTCTTATAAGGCAGATGAGCAGCCCTTAAAGAGTCCTCCGTGGGAGGGTTATTTAAACACTATTTCCTTCTTCTCCCTATCTAGGGTTGCCTGGCAACTAGCAGGAGATAGGGAGAGGTGGGTACTTACTGTCAGGGATGCTCAATGGCGTCACCAGGGCAATACTCTAGCACTGACCCCCAAACTCTATGGCTGTTTTTGACAAGTGCTAGAGAGTCACCCTGGTGTGATGCTGGGCACTTCCTGGTCATGCTGGAAATGACATCATCACATGGAGATGAAGATTACCACTCCCTGTTTTGTCAGCCTGCTTCTGCCCGCCAACCAGATGAGTGTCAGCGGGCACTGGCAAAAATTACTAGACGTTTGCCCAACATTAGTGAACATAAGAACATAAGAGAAGCTAATGTTGGATCAGGCCAAAGGCGCATCCAGTCCAACACTCTGTATCCCACAGTGGCCAGAAATACCAGGTGCCATCAGGAGGTCCACCAGTGGGGCCAGGACATTAGAAGCCCTCCCACTGTTGACCCCCCATGTACCCACCTGGACACCATGTACCCACCTGAGTCTCAAAAGGTTTTTGTTCTGAAGATAAACATAGAGAAGAGGGAATGATTTAATAAGTTGCTTTGGGTTCCCATGGGGGAGAAAAGTGGGGCGTAATTATCCAATGGAGAGCCAGTGGGGTATGGTGGTTAGAATGTCAGACTAGGATCTGGGAGAACCCATTTCGAATCCCTACTCTGCCTTGGGAAGCTTGCTGCGTGACTTGAGCCAGTCGCACACTCTCAGCCTAACCTACCTCACAGGGTTGTTGTGAGGATAAAATGGAAGAGAAGAGAATTATGTAAGGTACCTTGGGCTCCTATTGGGGAGAAAGGTAGAGTATAGACAGAAGAAGAAGAAGAAGAGTTGGCTTTCATATCCTGATTTTCTCTACCTGAAGGAGTCTCAAAGGGGCTTACAATTGCCTTTCCCTTCCCACAACAGACATCCTTAAAAAAAAAAAAAAATCCCCGGAGGGAATATTTTTTATTTTGCAAATACTACAAAAACTACAAAGAAATATTAGGGAAGGGACTACAACCAAGGATAAAGGAAAACAAACCACACTAAACTAAAACCCCAAGAGGAGGAGATCTTTTCACTCTTAGTAAAAATGTTAGTACAGTTAGTTTTAATATTACAATATACTTGTAGAGTTCTTGCTTATAACAATTCGCTATTTATATGTTATTTTGTTAGTTGTTACGAGAGAAGTCTCTGATCACCTTCTTATTCTTCGCTTCAAAAGGCATCCTATAAGGTAGGGAGGGCTGAGAGAGTTCTGAAAGAACTGCTCTTAAGAACATCTGAGTAGGATGTCCAAGTGGGGGATTCCGTGTATCTTTCTGCAAAAAGATCTTAAAGGCCTCCAGCCCAGGAGGAAACTTGGGTGGAAATATGTAGGCCCTTTCAAGGTGGTGCGCAAAATCAATGATGTGACTGTTGAACTTGAATTGCCTAAGAGTCTAAGGGGCATTCATCCCATTTTTTTATTTCTGTCTTCTCAAACGGGCACCGGGACCAAATATGTGGAAGCCTCGTCTGGCTCCCCCTCCTCCTCTGACTGTGAATGGTGAATCCCATCATGAAGTTGCACAGATTTTGGAGTCTAAGATTTGTGGAGGTGTTCTGTTTTACTTGATTCAATGGAAAGATTTCGATCCCTCCCAGAATGAATGGGTTTATGCAGACCATGTTAATGCCCCTCGCCTCATCCGTGCTTTTCACTCCAAGTTCCTGGAGAAGCCGAGGGGAGGTGCCTTGGGGGGCAGGGTGTCACCTCGCTACCATAAAGGCTGGTATGGAGGGGGAAGGGATTCCTTGGAATGTAACTTTCACTTTCTCGCTGTCCGGGTGATGCTCCCTTATCTGTATGGCTGGTGTGTGTGACCTTGGTTCCTAGCTGTAACATCTTCGTCTGGCAACGAGGGGCCATTATAAATCTGGTGGGCCCCACTTCATACCTTGATTGGCTCTCTGCCACCCTGTGCCCTCCTTTAAACCCTTTATATCCAGCTACCCCGTGCTTTTTAGGTTAGTCTTAACACAGATCCTGAAGTAGTGATATTCTGTCAATACTGATCAATAAACTTCTCTTCTAAAGAAGCAAGTCATTGATTCTGATTGTTGCAGGAGTCTGACACCATGGTTGGGTCTAAATCCACAGAAACCCTTACATATATGGGTGACAAGCATGAATAAATGTTTAGTGTGTGTTGTTGTTCAGAATTGTCAGGCCCCGTCTCTACTCCCGGGGGACCCCCACTGGTAGCCATGGCCTCGCCCCTCTTGGTGGCAGTCCTGGAGGCCAAGGTGTCCTCAAAGGGGGGG
>NW_015164412.1:16141-22802 GCF_001447785.1 Gekko japonicus | reverse complement strand
GTCCAAGCTTATATCTATTAAGTTTAAGAAAACCTTGGAAAAAATGTCATCTTCAGTGACGGCCATAACAATGCAGAGGAAACACTGGAAGAGCAGAAGATAGTTATCTAATAGGGCTCTTTCTGTAGAAAAAGCCCAGCAGGAACTCATTAGCATAATAGGCCACACCCAACAGCAGAAACTCATTAGCATATTGGGCCACACCCCTGACAGGCCAGCTCATTAGCACATTAGGCCGCACCCCCATGTTACCAGAAGTGTGGTCATCCAGCCACACCCACCTTTCTCTTCTTATTCTGTTTACCTTGTTTGTTGTCAAAACCCAGGGCCTTTTTTTGTAGCAGGAACTCCTTTGCATGTTAGGCCACACACCCCTAATGTAGCCAATCCTAATGAGTTTCTGCTGTTGGGTGTGGCCTATTATGCTAATGAGTTCCTGCTGGGCGTGGCCAACTCGGGAGCCAGCCGGAACTCCGTTCCTGTGCGTTCCTGCCCCAAAATAGCCCTGGATCTTAACCACAAAGACGACTTCTGTTTAAGTTGTGTCAGAGAAATTAACGAATTTATCCCGGCATAGCCTTTTGTCAGAAAGAGCCCTGTGTGTGAGGGGAGTGGTGAAGATGATGGATCTCCACTCACTGATTTTGCAAGATGAGGTTAAATAACAAACATGCACACACAAAAGACCCCAAACACCATACCTCAATTGAGTATAATGAAAGCCAGTCACTAGGGGGGTCAAAGAACTGATAGACATTCACCAGGCCAGGAATACCCACACCTAGCAGGCTGGTGCTGAATTTGCACAACGTTGCATGCAATATTGTTACAGTCTGTGGTGACTTAACCAATTTAGGTCTTTATTCACAACAAAAGAAATTGAGCCAGATCCACCAGTAACTGGCCTGTCCTCATTGACGGGGCCCCAAGGTGGCTCTGTGCCACCTCATGGCATTAGACCTTTCCTAGACGTCACTGCAGTGGTTTCGGGATACATGGCTTCCTCCATCCATGCTCCAGTGCACCTTTGCTACTTGTCACAACAACTACAATTCAGGCCTGCTGAGACCCACCATGGCCCCCCAGAGAAAGAATCCGTCTGCCCTCCTATATGACCCAGATTCAGACCAAATGCCAAAGCAACGAAAATCACTTGGACTACCGTTATCATAAATCTATGGTAGTAAAAGAATCAGCATGTCCATCCATCTATCTATTTGGGGCGAGCATGGCAGGTCCTTAAAGAGATGGGAGTACCAGACCACCTCTCATGTCTCTTGAGAAACCTGTATAAGGGCCAAGAAGCGACAGTTAGAACTGGATATGGAACAACTGATTGGTTCAGCATAGGAAAAGGAGTACGACAAGGATGTATATTGTCACCTTGCTTATTTAATTTATACGCAGAGTACATCATGCGAAAGGCTGGCCTGGATGAATCACAAGCGGGAATTAAGATTGCTGGGGGAAAGATCAACAACCTCAGATATGCAGATGATACCACTCTAATGGCTGAAGAGCCTCTTGCTTAGGGTAAAAGAGGAGAGCGCAAAAGTGGGCTTGAAGCTCAACATAAAAAAAAACTAAGATCATGGCATCCGGTCCCATCACTCATTGGCAAATAGAAGGGAAAGTCGTGGAAGTAGTGACAGACTTCACGTTCCTGGGATCCCAGATTGCTCCTTGGGAGGAAAGCGATGGCGAACCTAAACAGCATGATAAAAAGTAGAGACATCACCCTGCCATCTGAAGCTGAAGCTCAAATACTTTGGCCACCCAATGAGAAGGGAGCACTCACTGGAGAAGACCCTGATGCTGGGAAAGACTGAAGGTCAAAGAAGATGGGGATGGCAAAGGATGAGATGGTTAGACAGTGTCATCGATGCAACGAACATGAAATTGAGCCAACTTCAGAGGACGGCGGAAGACAGGAGGGCCTGGCGAGATCTGGTCCATGGGGTCACGAAGAGTCGAACTCGACTGTGCGACTGAACAAAATAGCTCATCAAAAAATAAAGCTAGGCATCTCAGCATTGGCTGTTAGCTTCATGATGAACGTGGGAGTTGCACTGCCAAAAATGAAGGGAACTGGAAAGCCCTGGGCCAGGTTGTCTTCATGACAGGAGACATGTAATAAGAGAGCTTTTAAGCAGCCTGTCATCTATATAAGCTATTTCTCAAGCATGGTCTCCATCTGCCGATATCTAAATCCACAGATCGCAGCCACACAGACCTTTACCTTTACCTTCATAAGCTACAAAATTGGGGCACCGTCTCAGCTGTATCTCCTAGATGGGCCAGCCTTACAGAGGGAAAATACAACCCATCCAGTTTTCTTCAGTGCTTTTAATATGTTCTTTTGATATTATAGGCTTTGACCTATTGAGGAGGAGGAAGAAGAAGAAGAAGAAGAAGAAGAAGAAGAAGAAGAAGAAGAAGAAGAGATTGAATTTATACCCCACCCTTCACTCGGAGTCCCAGAGCAGCTTACAGTCTCCTTCCCTTCCCCTCCCCACAACAGACACACCCTGTGAGGTAGGGGGTGCTGAGAGAGCTCTTTCGAGGACTGCTCGTGAGAGAACAGCTCTGAGAGAACTGTAACTTGCTCAAGGTCACCCAGCAGCTGCATGTGGACAAGTGGGGAATCAAAGCCAATTCTCCCAGATTAGAGTCCGTGTTCCTTACTACTACACCAAACTGGCAAACATGAGACTAATAGTTAATCTTTAGTTGGTCTCAAAGACCGTGTTTTTGGTTTGTTGCATGCCTACATGAAAGGTAACACACAAGACCAAGCATGCCTTGTCATAGTTCCATAACAGTCACAGTTACATCAACCAAACAAGACGAAAGGGCCATCCAGCGCAGTATCTAATGCTGCAATTTTGGATGTTCAAAACCTTGCCAGGGACACAGGCTGAACTTTACATTCTCTGTCTTCAAACATTTGCACATATCCAGTTGCCACACCATTTGTAACTCCCACCTCATTTCTCAATCACAGCTGAGGCTGTGGGCTTAGAGAAAAGTTTTAATGCCACACAGTCAAAAGCAGCGGTTATTGTTTAGGAGCAACGAATGTGTTGCTGTAATCCACACTTTCTTCTCGGCAAGGGAAAAATGCTTTGTAACAGACATAGACTTAGAAGAGCAGGTTTTGCTAGTTTCCAACAAGTCTCGGCACATGATAAGAGGCTGAAAACAACCCAGTATTAGTTATATAACATGGGTTGTCTTCGGTGATGTTGAGGCCAATGTTCCCTCTAAGCTGTGGAGTCTTGTGAGCAAAATTTCTACTTTCTGAGTCACTCTGGCATTAAAGTTGTGAGTGAGCGATTCAGCTACTGCATTAATTAATTTGTTCTGGAGCCCTCCTTCCTGAGCTAAGACAAAAATGTGTGAGCCAGAGGCTAAAAAACTGTGAGCTAGCTCACACTAACTCAGCTTAGAGGGAACACTGGTTGAGGCACATCATTATAAGCAAATGAGATTATTTCCTAATGTAAGAATACAGAACATAAAAAAAGCTCCACTGGAGCAGATGAAGGTCCACCTGAACACAGAACATTAAAAAAGCTGCACTGGAGCAGATAAAGATCCATCTGGTCCAGCATTATTTCCCACTGGACAGACCCCTCAGGAATCTTGCAAGTGCTGCAGAAAGATGGATGTCTACATGTCTCCAGCACCTGGTACTTTGCGGCAGGGGTCATTTCATAGAAAAAGAGGTGCAGGAGCTCATTAGCATAACTCATTTGCATATGCCACACCCCCTGACATCACCGCAAGTGTGCATCACCGGAAGTGTGTCAGAAGGCAACACCCACCGCTCAGGCTCCATTGGACTGTTTTGCATTGCTAGCTATTGGGGGGGGGGACGTGCAGATCTGTCCTCGCAGAGGTGGGAGAGCTTGTACCTGAATAAAACCTGGTCTTAAAGGTGCCACTGGACTGTTTTGGACCGGGGGGCGGGGGGCTCTGCAGCTTACCTGGTTGCTTCTTGCTCTGACGGAGGGCTGCTGGGAGCAGGGGGTGGGGCTTGTTGCATGTGCCCACCCCCTGGGCTATTTACTGCCAGAGCTCCGCTCCTGTGCGCTCCTGCAGGAAATGACCCCTGCTTTGCGGTATGCTGATCCTACATATGGAAATCCCATTTCAGAATCATGGATAATGGTTGTTGATGCATCCACTTTCTATGAAAGCAGATTCATACGGAAGGCTATTGCCCTATCTAAAGGTAAAGGTTTCCCTTGCTCGAAAGCCAGTCGAATCCAACTCTAGGGGGGCAGTGCTCATCTCCGTTTCCAAGCCGAAGAGCCGGCACGGTCCGAAGACTTCTCCATGGTCATGTGGCCAGCATGACTAAACACCGAGGTGCACAGAACGCTGTTACCTTCCCACTGAAGCGGTACCTATTTATCTACTTGCAATTTCTTGCTTTTGAACTGCCAGGTTGGCAGGAGCTGGGGCCAGAGACGGGAGCTCACTCTGTCACGCGGCACACTCGGGTCTCGAACTGCCGAACTACAGACCTTCTGGTCTGCTGCTCAGCGTCTTAACCTCTGAGCCACCGCGGCTTCCCATTATTCCCCTATTTTACCCTAAAGTTGACTCCTCCACTACTTTGCCCCTTTCCCGAGTTATTCGCAACCATAAGCCACAGGCCTTCCACTGCTCATAGGGTTGCCAACCTCCAGTTTGAGCCTGCAGATCTCCCAGAATTATAACTGATCTCCAGCTAGTAGAGAGCAGTTCCCCTGGAGAAAATGGCTGCTTTGGAGGGTGGACTCCTTAGCAATACACACCACTTAGGTCCTCCCTTTCCCAAACTCCTCCTTTCCACAAGCTCCACCCCCCAAATATCCCAAGGGTTTCCCAAAGCTGGCAACCCTGGACAGAAGTGATCTAGCAGAGGTCTTACTCGGGGTAAAGAACCGACACACCGTGTTGGCTCTTACTCTTTGGAAAGAGGTCAGGGAGATATTTCGTAAATTTTGCTGGGTTTAGGAGGTGGAGCTGCGATGGCTAAAGTGGTTAAAGACGCCAAACTGCAGGCTGTGGAAGGCCGGTAGTTCAGCCGTTTGAGACCCGAATGTGCCGCATGACGGAGTGAGCTCCCTTCTCTAGTTCCAGCTCCTGCCAACCTAGCAGTTCGAAAGCAAGAAATTGCAAGTAGATAAATAGGTACCGCTTCGGTGGGAAGGTAACAATGTTCTGTGCACTTTGGTGTTTAGTCATGCCGGCCACATGACCACAGAAATGTCTTTGGACAGCGCTGGCTCTTCGGCTTGGAAACGGAGATGAGCACCGCAACCCTAGAGTCGGATTCGACTGGCTTTCGAGCAAGGGAACCTTCACCTTTTTTTTAGGAGGTGGAGAGGCAGCCTCTACAGTAATTTCTCCTCCGCCATGCCTCCAAAACTTCCTTCTTGAAAGTAAGCAATGTCTTGCTTCTCCCCCATTCAATTTGGTCGAAACATAAAGGTTAAACCAGTGCTAATGGGCCAGTATGGATCTGCCTGGAAAAGAAATGTTAATTAGATCCATATTGACTCGGACTACTTTGCTGAGTGGAAGCCATTAAGAGTCGGGATGAAGGGCAGGAGCCACGCATGCTAAGTGGCGAACACTTAACTACCGCCTTCAAAAGCGCAGTGTGCCGGTGAGGTCCGATGAGGAATTTCACTGCACAGTGCGGTGGAGGGAAGCACCGTCAAGTCACAGCCGACTCACGGCAACCTCTCGAGGGGTTTTCAAGGCAAGCGATGTTCAGAGGCGGTCTGCCATTGCCTGCCTCTGTATAAAGTACTGGGTTCATACACAAGGCAGTGAATTCAGCTCATGAGTTTATCGTAACTCAGCTCGGATACAGACAACGAGAGCAGGACCGGAGGCCTGCTTAAATCCCCATTCTAAACCACACCCAAGCACACACCCACACCCGTGATAGGATTATTTACACTGCACCCCAATTCCCATAGGTGAACTCTCAGATCCTGACTGCCCGATAGGTGCGTTTTAGGATCCCTGCGGTCAATTGTCTTGAGGGCGAAGCTTAGGCCGTTCGCATGTCCACGTGCGGACCCGACCGTGTGTCAGAACACAACGCTCTGCACAGCAACTCTTGGCTTCCTTGGTCGTCTCTGATCCAAATATAAATGAAAGCCGATACTGCTCGGCTTCCCAGATCTGAGGTGGTTTGCCCTTGCCTGCCTCTGCGTAGCGACTCCCATCCGAACACTTGCTAAGGCCAATACGGCTTGTCTTCCGAGATCTGACAATATCGGGCTAGCCTGGTCAGGGCAGAGTGAAACAGGACTTCCTTAAGAACATCAGTGGTCCATCTAGAACAATGGATCAGTGGTCCATCTAGACCAGCCTCCTGAGGAGACACAACAGCCGACCAGCTCCTCTGTAGGACCAACAACAGGGCATAGTGGTCGAGGCCTTCCCCTGAGTTTGCCTCCTGGCTCTGGGGAGGTTCCCCTCAGTCACCATGGCTAGTAGTATTTTCTCCATGAATCTACCTAATCCGCTTTTAAAGCTATTCTTGTTGTGGTATATTTATTGTATATATGTATATATGTAATGGAACAGTCTGCTCTCTCTCTCCCCCCCCCCCCCCCCCTATCCGGGAGTTTTATTTTGGTTTTTTTTGGGT
>NW_015164412.1:6907-15709 GCF_001447785.1 Gekko japonicus | reverse complement strand
CCTGCTGGGCTTTTTCTACAAAAAGAGCCCTGTGCTGTCAGGGGTGTGGCCCAATATGCTAATGAGTTCCTGCTGTTGGGTGTGGCCTATTATGCTAATAAGTTCCTGCTGGGCTTTTTCTACAAAAAGAGCCCTGCCCACAGCTAAAGGGGGGCATGACTCCTGTGGCCATCACTACATCCACTAGCAGTAAATCCCACATTTAATCACTCTCTGTGTAAAGTAGTATTTCCTTCCTTGGAGGTCTCCCATCTATGTACTCACCAGGGCAGACCCTACTTAGTTTGCAAGATCTGACAAGATCGAGCCGGGCCATCTGGGTCATGGCATAGGCCACATCATGTACTTTTAGTTATGGGCTTCAATATCACAGAAATAACAACTCGGGCTTCAAGTGAACTCTAGATTAGGGATGCAAGAACCAATGCATTTTGAGTTCAGGGAGTCCAGATTCTTCTCACCTGAGTTCTTTTTCATTTAAAAACCCATCTTTGCCTTGTTTCACCAAATTTCAAACCACTGTTTTGCACCTGTCATTCTTAACATTTAGTACTTTCCAGATTTACACATCTCCCGAGGTACGCATGGCACTGACTCCCCCTGGGCTTAGGAAGACGTGTCACAAAGGGGTTTCCTGCCTCTCACAACACCATGATGAATGGTGAGACCCACTGTCTCTGTATCACCCCCCTGGCCAACTGCCTCTGTCGACTCAAGCCCAGGTCCCCATCAATTAAGGGAGGTGAAAATTTTGGCTGCCGAGAGCAAGATCTTTACAGTGGTGTCATTGTGTTGGTGGGATGAGTGCCATACCCCACCTCCCAAAGGTAGAAGCTAGCACCGGGCAAATATTTTCCAAGCGCAATGGCACCCTTATCGCTATTATAATATGGTGTCACAGTTAGTAGGCTGGAGGCACTGTCAAGTTATAGTTGAAGGTCCCTCTCTTGCCCTGTGCACCAACTATGGTAACCACCAGGCAGCCATCTGCTAGCTCTCCCACCACTTAGGGTGGCCCATCCGGTATTGACCAGAGCCCGGGCGTTTTCCATCTGTGGAATGAGCTCCCTGAAGAGATGGGTGACTCTTTGGAGTCCTCTTTGGGAGATCTTCAGGAGGCGCTGGAAGGCCTGCCTGTTTGCCAGGGTTTTTGAGGGGGGCTGGACTGGCAGGTGTCTTTTAAGAGGGAAGAGAGTTGGGGTTTGTTGTTTTTGGTTTTAAACTGAAAATGTTTGTGACTGTTACTGTAAGATGTCTTGGCTTGGGAAATTCCTGGAGATTTCTTTGAGGGGGGGGGAAACCTGAGGAGAAGAAGAAGAAGAGAAGAGATTGGAGTTATACCCCGCCCTTCACTTGGAGTCTCAGAGCGGCTGACAAACTCCTTTCCCTTCCCCTCCCCACAACAGACACCCTGTGAGGTGGGTGGGGCTGAGAGAACTCTGACACAAACTGCTCTTTTTCAAGGACAGCTGTGCCAGAGCTTGTGACTGACCGAAGGTCACATCAGCAGGTGCAAATGGAGGAGTGGGGAATCAAACCCGGTTCTCCCAGATTAGAGTCCGCACACTTAACCACTACACCAAACTGGCTCTCTACACCAAACTTGCTCTCTACACCAAACTGGCTTTCTTTGGTGATGTATTTCTAGGAGGCGGGGTTTGGGGAGGGGAGGGGAGGGGAGGGACTTCCCTTGGATCTAGTGCCATAGACTCCGCCTTCCAAAGCAGCCATTTTCTTCAGGGGAACTGATCTCTGTTGTCTGGAAATCAGTGGTAATCCCAGGAGATCTTCAACCACCACCTGGAGGTTAGAAAGCAACAGCAACGGACCTGGTGTGTAGAATGTTCAAGTCAAAAGCAAAAACCACCAGCATTGTTTGGCGTTCTTTATGGCTATTTTTGAGCAACTCATACATGACTTGTAGGTGCCTTGGCTTTGTATATGACATCAAGGTGGCATTCGTTATTCTGATCTGGCTTCTCGTTGTTGTTGTTGTTGTTCAGTTGCACAGTCAAGTCTGACTGTTGTTCAGTCGCACAGTCAAGTCACGCCAGGCCCTCCTGTCTTCTATCATCCTCTGGAGTTTGCTTAATTTCATGTTCGTTGCATCGAAAACACTGTCTAACCACCTCATCCTTTGCCGTCCCCGTCTTCTTTGACCTTCAATCCTTCCCAGCATCAGGGTCTTCTCCAGTGAGTGCTCCCTTCTCATTTGGTGGCCAAAGTATTTGAGCTTCAGTTTCATTATCTGGCCTTCCAGGGAACCGTCAGGGTTGATCTTTTTTAGGACTGACTGATTCGATCTCCTTGCAGTCCAGGGAACTCTCAAGAGTCTTCTCCAGCACCATAGACCAAAAGAATCTATTTTTGGGCGCTCGGCCTTCCTTGTGGTCCAACTCTCGCAGCCATACATGACTACTGGGAATACCATCGCTTTGACCATACAGACAATTGTTGGCAGGGTGATGCCTCTACTTTTTATTATGCTGTCTAGGCTTGCCATTGTTGTGGAGGGTGTCAAATGCTACAGCAGGGGCCTCCAAGTTGGTGCCCACGGGCAACATGGTGCCTGCTCAACACCTTTCCTGGAACCTGCCACATTATTTTAGGAAGTGGGCAAGGCCAGGTGGGGCTTTTGCCCAGCAAGGCATCTTTCTTATTGCCCACTGCAGATTTGATTGCCTGTGCAGATTTTTTAAAAATTGTTTTGATGGCAGTTGTCATCACAGCACAAGAATCCTCACTGTGTGGCTGAAGGTGAGCTGCGGCAGCCATTATGTGGCTGGCTATGCCTCCTGCAGCCATCATTTTGTGTCTGCACCCACGGCACTAAGTAAGAATTTCAAAGATTCCCAGGGCTATTTTTGGGCAGGAACGCACAGGAACTGGCTCCCGAGTTGGCCACGCCCAGCAGGAACTCATTAGCATAATAGGTCACACCCAATAGCATAAACCCATGAGGATTGGCTACATTAGGGGTATGTGGCCTAACATACAAAGGAGTTAAAAAAGGCCCTGGGTTTTGACAACAAACAAGGTAAACAGAATAAGAAGGGAAAGGTGGGTGTGGCTGGATGACCACACTTCTGGTAACATGTGGGTGTGGCCTAATATGCTAATGTGCTGTACTATCAGGGGTTTGGCCTAATATGCTAGTGAGTTTCTGCTGTTGGGTATGGCCTGTTATGCTAAAGAGTTCCTGCTGGGCTTTTTCTACAAAAAGAGCCCTGAAGGTACCAACTGCTCTAAAGGGCTGGGGGGCCCTTGTGCAAGAGTTAACTCCCTAGCCTAAGAGTAGGGACAGATGGGAACCACCATAGCAAAAATGAAGTCTGAGTCCCAAGTATCCTCCCGCTCTTTCATTCTCCATTGCGCGAGATGTTCGTTTCTGAAACAGCACCAAGAGTCATTTGATTTCATATCCTGAAATGAATGTAGTGGCACAACCAATAGTGCAAGTGGGGTTGTTTCCGGTAGCCCAGCGGTCCTCAACCTTTTCTGAGACTACGGACACTTTTGGATTCTGACACAGCGTGGTGGGTGCAGTCACAAAATGGCCGCCTCAGGGGGTGGAGCCAGCTGCAAAGTGGCTGCTACAGTCACCTTCAGTCACACAGTGTCAGACCTCCAGACCAGTTACACTCCACAACTCTCTTTAGGCAGTGAAAGTTTATTTACTTATATCCAAGATCCAGAAAGTCACTGTGTTTGAACTGAAGACTTTTGGCGGGTACAAGCTTATTATAGAAAATTCAAGCAAGTCCCATCCATCCCCCCAATCATACCTCACAGTCATACTCCGCCTAACATTGCCATGCCGACCAGGGGAGATATATGTCCTGGTTATCTAGAGTCCAAGATGGCACAGGAATGTGTTCAAGGCCACCTCCCCCTGGGAAACCGAAAGAGGAGGGGAAGGAGGATGACTTGTGGAAAAGTTACATCTTCTAGAAGCAAAGCTCTCAAGCCCTCCCACACTCACTCACCCCCTCCCTCAGGAATGGCCTCCCCCCAAGAATCATGGCAACCCAAGCAAGCACAGCGTAGCAGGGTTTAGCACACAGTGAAGATCCTTGTGCCGTGGTGGTAGCTCCTGCCAATGAAATAGGTTTTTATTTATTTATTTATTCAATTTCTATATCGCTCAATCTTGGAGGCTCTGAGCGGTTTACATAGACATATTATACTTCCTATCTAGGGCCACAATGTATATAGGGGAGGTGAGTGCCTACCAGGCACCCTGCCGGCTTGTTCTTTCTTCTTCTTGTGGCTTCGTGGTGGGTTCTATCTCGGCGCGGCTCTGCAGCGGCTCCTTCTGGGTCGGTTCCATAGTCCGCAACTGTGCGACGACTGCTGCACTGGCCTCTGTCTGATTGGCTCCAGCCGTGCTGCGTCGCTGCGTCACTGCGTCGCTGCGTCTCTGGACCAGTCCCCGCCCGGAACATCTGCAGCTTGATGTCGGTTTCGCTGCCATGTTCTTTTTACCGGATTGCCGCCGCCTGCTGCCGCCATCTGCCGCCATCTGCCGTCACCACAGGTCTTCTTCGCCGCTACTGCGCTGGAAGGCGGGTGTCCCCCTGCACCTAAGGCAGGTACCCATTTATCTACTTGCTAGGCTTTTGAACCGCTGGGTAGGCGGGAGCTAGGACATGGGTCGGGAGCTCACCCCGACCGCGGTGGGACTCGAACAGCCAAGGCTGTTGATGGATTACTTTTGCAGGCATTTTACTGCCTGCGCCACTGCTCCTGGATTTAAAAAAATCTCCACATTCAATCAAATCTCCAGTGTCCAATCAGATGCCTGGCTGAGGAAAGCTCCATCCACTTTCTAAAAGTCTTGGCGGGTGCCAGGAAAGGTGTTGGTGGGGACCATGGCACCTGTGGGCACCGTGCTGGTGACCCCTGCTCTAGCCCGACAGCAGGCCATGAACAGAAAACGTTCTGCACACACTGCAGAGGATCCATGCCACTATTGCTATCATGGGAAGGGCATCAGAAATCTAACTTGTTCGCAAGTCCTAAGTTTGTGGACCACAGATGTGCTGCTCAGTAAGAACCAGCCTGGCTACTAGGAAAGTGCTCATGCTCAGAGATAACTGATTTCCCCCTCTTTTTCTTGTGTGTAAAGCTGTGCCTGATCTCTCACCCTTTACTCATCTAATGCCATCCCCATTTAAGTCATATGTCTTCAGTGCAGTTCACTCCAGTGATCTATTACAGTAACATGTCATTAGTGCAACAGCTGAACAAGGTGCTTTGGTGATGTATTTCTAGAATACATCATCAGAATGAGTCACTCTGTTGATGTATGACTCAAAAGATGGTACTGTCTAGGGTAATGTGCACATTCAATATATCAGGGACAAGGTTTA
Organism: Gekko japonicus; assembly: GCF_001447785.1. Lineage (NCBI taxonomy): Eukaryota > Metazoa > Chordata > Lepidosauria > Squamata > Gekkonidae > Gekko > Gekko japonicus. Next base: position 10,337 of record NW_015164412.1, on the reverse strand, counting down.
GGATATAAGATCCCGGCCGACCTTGGAAGGAGAGATGAATGCTTTGGGGAAACATGGAATTGCTTTAGGGAATATCCCCATCGACCCCTTTTTATTTTCTTTCGGGTTTTGCTCTTTGTCGTTTTGAGCCATGTCATTTCATGGCTGGTGTTTCCCAGACTAGTTTGTTTCTTTTGTGGCATTTGAGCCTAATTTTTACACCCTTATACAATAGGCACCGTTCAGACATGACGGAAGTAGCAACAGTAAAATTGTACTGATGTAAAAGTTTATGGGTTTGATTTACATAAGGGCAGGGCTTTTTTGTAGAAAAAGCCCAGCAGGAACTCATTAGCATAATAGGCCACACCCAACAGCAGAGACCAATTAGCATATTAGGCCACACCCCACATGTTACCAGAAGTGTGGTCATCCAACCACACCCACCTTTTGCTTTTTATTCTGTTTACTTTGTTGTCAAAACCCAGGGCCTTTTTTGTAGCAGGAACTCCTTTGCATGTTAGGCCACACACCCCTAATGTAGCCAATCCTAATGAGTGTCTGCTGTTGGGTGTGGCCTATTATGCTAATGAGTTCCTGCTGGGTGTGGCCAACTCAGGAGCCAGCCGAAACTCTGTTCCTGTGCGTTCCTGCCCCAAAATAGCCCTGCATAAGGGCAAAGCAAAAACATAACAGGGGCCCTGTTTACACGCAGAAGTAGCTGCAGGAGAGCCACGGGTGGTGGGCAGATTATTCGGGCGTGAACACAGCAGCACATCTGGCAAGTGGAGTGCACCCGTGGCTAACTCGTGGCTTCCCACGGAAAACCTGAAGTAAAAAACTACCTGCTTCAATGTAGTATCTTCCAGTTAATGCACAGTGCAGGCAGGCATCTGATCGGAGATGTGCTGGTAGCCCGTCACATCCAGCAGCCATCCGCGTTGGGCGCATGCGCATGAACGCGGTCCTGCTGTGTTTCTGCTGTGTTGCCTCGCTGGTCTGATCAGCTGCTGACGGCCGGAGGATGGAGCCACGGGGGGACGTGAGATCGCGCTATCGCGCTTCTTTTTTCTCTGCAGCTAAAAGCCTCCATTCCCCTGAGGATTATCCGGCCCGTGTGACCGGGGCAAGGGTTTTCCAGACCAAAAGAAAAAGACTATGAAGTCTGGAAACATCTCCAACTGCTGCAGAAGTACATCAGAAGTCCCTCACTTTTTTGAGCCTGTAGACAGATTTCAGATTCTGACAGTGTTGTATGTACAGCCACAAAATGGCTACCACAAAATGGCTACTGCAGGAGGTGGAGCCCTCCCCCAAAATGGCTGCCACCACTTACCTTCAGTCGCACAGTGAAGATCCTCGTGCTGTGGTGTCAGCTGCTGCCAAAGCAGCGTTTTTAAAAAATCTGCAAATGGCTAATCAGAACCCTTGCTGGGCAAAACCCCCACCTGACTCCACCCACTTTCTAAAAACCCTTGGTGGCTGCCAGAAATGGTGTCAATGGACACCCACAGGCACCACATTGGGGGTTCCTGTACTACATTTAATAAATGTTTCAGAGGTATGCGGCATAGCACGGATCCTGATGTCAAAAATCACTGCCACATCAAGATCAATGGCCCTTTCAGGCAGCCTTTGTGTTATGTATTGTGTTATCTGGTTTCTTTGAAAAGCGTGAGCTTCGGTCACAAGCGCCATAGACTGCCAGCATTCTAAACGAAGCAACCGGATTGGTCACTGTTGCTAAAAGACCAATCCGGAGAGACTCTGACTTCCAGCGAGAACAATTCCCATTGGACCCAAGCACTCATCTTTGATTGGTTGTTATTGTTCCAGGGGCTGTGGTTTGCCTGGTTCAAATTGTATACAGTTGGGTCGTTCTGTGTGTTGTTTGTCTGTGTTCTGAGCTAATAAAGAAATCACTTGTTTGAAACGCTGCCTCGATCTCAGTACATAATACTTTGTAATCCATTTTGGTAGCCGGCTGCTAATGGATCTTTTGTGTCATTTCAGACACAACCATTGTAGCAACCAGCTGCTAATGGATTTTATTTACCTTTTCCTACAAAGCTGCTTGCATCTGGTTAGCAAAGTGTGGTTGAACCGTTCTTGAGGGAAACTGCTTTTTTCCATTTTCACCTCTTCTTTGTGCTTCTGAATCACTGTGGTGTGCTGTTTCGATTGTCTGCGGTGCTTCCAATAGGTCCACACATCCCCCCTCACCCTTTTTCGGTGTGCAATCTTCCTCGAACTTTTTTTTAATGTTCTAAGTTTAGTGCTGTAGTGCTAGACCAATATAGCACGTCAGTGCTACAGCAGCCCCATTGAGATGCCTTGGAACCCCTGATATACATTAAGATACCAAAAAAACTAAAATAGAGAAATTCAAGGAAAATCGTGCGGTGAAAAAAGGGATGTGCAAAGTGCAGCTCTGTTTAAAGTGGCCAGATTGCTTCAGAGAGGGCTTGTCAATGGGATGAAATTCACCGTATGAAGCCTCTGTCCCTGTATTGCTGTACTCGGAACCTGGCCAAGAACAGATAGTATCTGGTTTAGAATGGTAATGTGAAAGGGGCCATAGTGACAATCCTCCATTACAGATTGAGATGGGTAGCTGTGTTAGTCTGTCTGTAGCAGCTGCGGTGGCTCAAGTGGTTAAGACGCTGAACTGCAGGCTGTGGAAGGTCAGTAGTTCAGCAGTTCGAGACCCGGGTGCCGCATGATGGAGCGAGCTCCCATCTCTAGTTCCAGCTCCTGCCAACCTAGCAGTTCGAAAGCAAGAAATGGCAAGTAGATAAATAGGGACCACTTCAGTGGGAAGGTAACAGCGTTCTGTGCACCTTGGTGTTTAGTCATGCTGGCCACATGACCACAGAAACGTCTTCAGACAGCGCTGGCTCTTTGGCTTTGAAACGGAGATGAGCACCCCAACCCTAGAGTCGGACTTTTAACTGGCTTTTGAGCAAGGGAACCTTTACCTTTAGCAGTAGAAAACAGCAAGAGTCCAGTAGCATCTTAAAAACTAACAAAATTTGTGGCAGGGCATGTGCTTTCGTGAGTCACGGCTCATCTGAAGAAGAGATTGGATTTATACCCTGCCCTTCACTACCCAAAGGAGTCTCAGAGAAGCTTACAAACTCCTTTTCCCTCCCCTCCCCACAACAGACACCCTATGAGGTAGGTGGGGCTGAGAGAGCTCTGACAGAAACTGCTCTTTTTCAAGAACAGCTCTTATCAGACCTACGGCTTGCCCAAGGTCATCCAGAAGGAGCAAGTGGAGGAGTGGGGAATCAAACCCGGTTCTCCCAGATTAGAGTCCGCACACTTAACCACTGCACCAAACTGAAGAAGTGAGCAGTGACTCATGAAAGCTCATACCCTACCACGAATTGTGTTAGTCTTTAAGGTGCTACTGGACTCATCCTCCATTATAGGTTTCCAGGACAGGATT
>NW_015164412.1:6580-6802 GCF_001447785.1 Gekko japonicus | reverse complement strand
CACTACGGCGGCCAGAATCTTATATGCGAAATATTGGAAATTACCAGAGAAACCAACAAAGCGAGAATTTATAAACAAAGTACCAGAGGCTGCAGAAGTGGACAAACTGACTCTATTGATAAAAGGTGCAACAGACTATATTTCAGAATACTTGGGTAGGGTTCTATAATTGGTATGATAAGTATATGTAGGCAAGTTAAGCATGGACAGAAATGAAATACA
>NW_015164412.1:5043-5156 GCF_001447785.1 Gekko japonicus | reverse complement strand
GAATTTTTTTTGTATGTGTTGTCATTGGAGAATTGTGAAATACATATTGTGCTTGTCTGCTTTTTTTCTAGAATCTAAGCGCGGTAGCGTACATTCAAAAAATTGTGTAAGAA
>NW_015164412.1:0-4780 GCF_001447785.1 Gekko japonicus | reverse complement strand
AGGAGTCCCTCCTGAACTCCACCTTTCTCTGGCTCCCACCACAAACCTCCAGGTACTTCCCAGCCCTGAGATGGCAACCCCTCTAAGTCTATTTAACTGGGGGATTTTATCTTTTATCTGATTATTCGGTGGAATAAAATGTAGTCACTGGGGCTAAGAATTATGGGCATAGTGTTTTAATTGGAGAAGAATTATATTGGAGTCCGGTCGCCCCTTAAAGACTAACAACAGTTATTTCACCATGAGTTTTTATGAGACGAAGGAAATCTCATGGTGAAATAAATCCTGTTAGTCCTTAAGGGGCCACCAGACTCCAGTGTGATTTTGCTAAAACAGACGAATGCAGCTACTCCTCTGGAATTAATTGGGAGGCGGTATTTTGGTTCTGATGTGTGACGGGAAATGTAAAAGAAAATATTAAAGATGACCTTTCCTTCTTACAGTGCTTGTGTTTATCAAATTGTAAACTACTTCATGGTCCCATCAACATCTCCAAAAAGCCATTCAGCTTTGTAGCAATATGCAAATGTATTAAAATGAGACTAATAATCCACCTGAATAATCACTGTTTAAATGGGTTCTATTGCATATTGTCTCTGTGTGTCCGTCCCATGGGGTTACTTAATATTCTGGTTTTGTTGTCGCACATTAATGATCAACATATTCCAAACAATAGGCCCCTTTCAAACAGTCTTTGTAGTCTATTTTAGTAGCTGGTTGCTAATGCTAAAACAGTTAGAACTTCTGACTGTCAGACAATCTTAGGATCTCCTGGCTATACTACACACAATGCATAGCAACAACAACAACAATAATAATATGGTTGCTAATGGATTTTGTTGTTATTTCAGCCAGAACTGTTTTAGTAACTGGCTGGGATTTTATTTACCTTTTCATACAAAACCGCTTGTGTCCACTTAGCAAAACGTGGTTGAGCCATTTTTGAGGGAAACGGCTTTCTTCCATTTTCACCTGTTCTCCTAAGGGTGGAACTGGCTGGGATTTTATTTACCTTTTCATGCAAAACCGCTTGTGTCCACGTAGCAAAACGTGGTTGAGCCATTTTTGAGGGAAACTGCTTTCTTCCATTTTCACCTGTTCTCCTAAGGGTGGGCCCACTCCATGACTACAACTAACTGGAAACATCTCTGAATTCAAGTTGAAGAGTCGCTTATTTCAAATTGACCTCATGTAAAATTGACCTCTAGTATGTAACATTGATGTGTCAGGAGAAAGCTTCCCTCTTAGAGCCAGTTTGGTGTTGTGGTTAAGTGTGCGGACTCTAATCTGGGAGAACCGGGTTTGATTCCCCACTCCTCCACTTCCACCGGGCTGGATGACCTTGGGCAAGCCATAACTCTGGCACAGCTGTCCTTGAAAAAGAGCCGTTTCTGTCACGAGTTCTCTCAGCCCCACCTACCTCACAGGGTGTTGTCTGTTGTGGGGAGGGGAAAGGAAAGGAGTTTGTCAGCCGCTCTGAGACACCTTTGGGTTGTGAAGGGCGGGGTATAAATCCAATCTCTTCTTCTTCTTCCTCTTCTTAGCATAAGGTGCTGTTTTGATGAGGCCATTTACACAGCACTGGCCTTGCCCTGACCTGGATAGCCCAGGCTAAACTGATCTCATCATATCTCAGAAGTTAAGCAGGTTCGATGCTGGTTAGTACTTATTTGTTTATTTATAATGCCAGTTTATATACTGCTGTTTCCTGAGTTCACAGGTTTCAGGGCGGTTGACAACAAGAAACACGATATAACAAAAAAACACAACATAAAAGCAAGAATAAAACAGTTAAGTTAAAGTTAAAAAAACATCAAATGGCGCCAAAGTGGGAGAAAGCAAGGGGTGTGGGGGGGAAGAGCCAGATAAAATGGTACCCGTTGCTGACCTCAACCAGTAGTCTGGCAGAACATCTCTGCCTTTCATGCCCTGTGGAACTGCATAATGTCCCACAGGGCATGGATGTTATTTGGCAGAGAGTTTCACCAGGTAGGAGCCAGGGCTGAAGAAGCCCTGCCTCTGGTTGAGGACAGTCTTCAGGGCTAGGGATCACCAGTAGATTATTTCCAACAGAAACGTAAAGCTCTTCAGAGAAAGTAAGAAATTGTATATCCACATATTTTCAAATATTATATGATAACCATAAGGCGGGAAAATGATATAGATTTTGCTCATGTATGAGGTAGTTTAATAGGGGGAAAGAATGATATGGAATATTGTACCCCAATTTTATATTTGTTTGTTTTGAAAATAAAAAAAAGATTGTTTTTAAAAAATAAGAAAATAAGAATAAAGACAAAAAAACCCCTGTACTGAACAGAGGGAAAATAGAAAAAAAAGAAAAAAAAGGGAGGCAGCCTTATTTGGCAAATAAGTCACTCTTAACTCACTGTCTCATTGGAATCTGGCCATCCTGAGATTGTTTACAGACCTAAGCATGTTGTACAGTCCCAGAGAGGGTCACCTGTCGAAGTACTTTGCTTTTGGAGGGGTAGGGGAGAGATTAATCTTCTCTCTTCCTCATGTGTTTAATAAATTAAATGCCTCAGAGTTAAGATCCGGGAGCTCTATATAACAGCTCCTATTCAGGAAGCCATATTCCTAGAAGTTCCTACTAGACACCAGTCCTATTGAGCTGGCATAGCCACAATGGCACTGGATTCTGCTGGGCAGTCTTTGATTGCACTGGTACTGCTGGGCACTCTGAACATTGCACTGGTTCTCCTGGGCTTGCAAAAAAATGCCCCCTCTTCTGTTTCGACTGCAAATATTCTCTGGCTTGACCTTAGTCCTGCTGGGTTTGCACTGCTACAGTGGCACTGGTTCTCCTGGGCTTGCAAAAAATGCCTCCTCTTCTGTTTCGACTGCAAATATTCTCTGGCTTGACAGAGTCCTGTTGGGTTTGCACTGCTACAGTGGCGCTGGTTCTGCTTGGCTTGCAAAAATCCCCCTCACCTTCAGTTTCTACCGCAGAGATTCTTTGGGACTTTGCTTCTGGGCTTCTGGGCTTCTATTGCCCCCCCTTTTTTGCTACCCCCCCATCCACTGAAAACAATGGAGGACGAGGAAACTTTCTTTGGGAGGCCATAACTCAGACCCCGTAAATCCAATCCTCACCAAACTTGGAGACAGGTAGAGGAGAGTAAGCCAGAGATCCCCTGTGAGTCTGGTGTCTCTAGCACACCAGAAGGCCGTTCTACCGCATCGTGAACCTCACAAACTGAACCAGTTTGTTTGGCTCTTTAAAATTTGTGAGAGTTTGTGTTCGCACACTGAGCACATCACTGACCACGGACTGTCACGAACCACATTTTCCAGGTTTGTGCCCATCCCTGATCTTCCTCTTTTCCTGCTGCCTTCAACTTTTCCAACCATTCTTCTCTTTTCTTGTCTTTCCAGTCATTCTTGTCTTTTCCAGTGACTCTTGTTTTCTTGTTTGATTTGATTTAAAACCCACTTGTTTGTCTTTCGGGCAGTCCACACGGTATCCATAAAACTCTCCTCCAAAACCACACTTCAAACGAATCAACTTTCTTTCTCTCAGCTTTCTTCATTGTCCAGCTTTCACACCCATACATAGTAACAGGGAATACTATGGCATGAATTATCTTAATCTTGGTCCCCAGCAACACATCCTGTCACTTAAGAATCTTTTCCTTGCTCCTTCGTGGCCGCCCTTCCCAGTCTCAATCTCCTTCTGATTTCTTGGTTGCACTCTTGCCCAAGCCAGGTGGGAGTTGACGAACAAGAATGTGCATCTTACAATGTTGAAAGGGAAGGGCATCATCTACAGGCATCGGAGACCCAGTTTGGTATAGAGGTTAGGAGTGCAGACTATAATCGGGAAAACCGGGTTTGATCCCCCCCACTCCTCCACATGCAGCTGCTGGTGTGACCTTGGGTCATTTACAAGAGCTCTCTCAGCCCCGCCTACCTCACAGGGTGTCTGTTGTGGACAGGGAAAGGAAAAGGAGATTGTAAGCTGCTCTGAGACTCCTTCGGGTAGCGAAGGGTGGGGTATAAAACCAATCCCTCCTCCTCCTCCTCCTCCTCTTCTTCCTCCACCTCTGAATATGCATCCTACTTGTGCCTGCACTTTATGGTGCCTGAATTTTTCATGGATATCCCACCTCCCACCCCAAAAAGCAGAATGTTCCAATTAGAATAAAGGAACGGGCTTTCACATCCCTGGTCATCATGAGCTTATTACTGGGGCAATGATTTCCTTCATCTAAACAGTCTAAAGAAATTTATTTGCCTGTAAAGAGGATGCATCTGGCGAGGGTAACGTTTCAATTCCTTCCTACTTTTGTTTGCCTGCTTGGAGTTGCTGAGTATGTGTCAGCTTGTAACTGTTCCAGAGGAAGATGTCACACCATATTGGATGTCACTTGGAAACAGCTGGCCTCTTTTTTTGTTGACATTGGCCTCTTATTTGTAAAAACTTAAAGAGGTGTGAATTTTTGGGGAACATGAACTATGGCAGCCCGAATCATTTGGAATTGCAGCACGCGGACGATTTTACGCAGCATGAAGCACTCCGAAGTCTTTCGGCTTGCCGTCTTAAACCATTTCCAAGCAGGCAATTGTACATTGGGCTGCGGTTGTGGGAAGACTTCCCTGACAGTTTTAGGTGAGGAGTGATTCTTAGTGTGGGGAACAGACTTTCTATTCAGAATGTTGGGTTTTTTTAAAAAAAAGCAGGCTTCTAAGACAGAGACAAAAAATGGATAGATCGACCCCACTTCTCTACCTGTATCATTTGCTGTATGATCCTAAG
>NW_015164411.1:19829-22648 GCF_001447785.1 Gekko japonicus | reverse complement strand
AAACTGGGAAACTGAGGATAGGTTCATGGTTCAAGGTGAACTCAAGAACCACAAACCTACAAACTGAAAAGGCTTCATACAAATCAGTTTGGTTCATGAAATTCATGATGTGGTAGAATGCCCCTCCTGGCATGCTAGAGACACCAAACTTGCAGGTGTTCTCCAACTGACCCTCCTCTACTGTCCCTCCAAGTTTGGTGAGAATTGGTTTTATGGGGTCCGAGTTATGACACCCCAAAGAAGGTGCCCACAGGAAAGTGCTTTCTGGGGAAATGACAAGTGCAGATTCAGGAGTGTGTAGAATGGATCCTGTGCAAGCTAGAGACACCAAACTCACAGAGGACCTCTGACTGCCTGTCCTCTAGATGCCCACCAAGTTATGTGCATTTATGGGGTCCAAGTTATGGCCTCCCAAAGAAGGTGTCCCATCCTCCATTGCTTCCAGTGGAGAGGAGAAAAGGCCAAAAAAACCCAAGGTCAATGGAAGCCCTGCAGACCAGAATTAGAGTCCCAGAGAATCTCCTGAAGTAATATCTGAAGGTGGGGGACATTTTTGCAAGCCCAGCAGAACCAGTGCCACTGTGGCACTGCAAACCCAACAGGGCTAAGGTCAACCCAGGAAAGTGCTTTTGGGGGAAATGTCAGACACAGGTTCAAAAAGTGTATAGAATGGACCCCCTGCAAGCTACACACACCAAATGCACAGGGAACCTCACCCTGCTGCCCACTCCTCTACAGTATCTCCAAGTATATTACATTTCTGGGGTTCTGGTTGCAGATCACCCACAAAAGTCTCCCACCCCGGTGCACTCTCTGGAAAAGACACCTGCAGTTACAACTAGGAGTGTATGGACAGGCCCAAGAACTAGTGACACCAAACTCACAGGGAAACTTCACCTGTGCAGACCCCACTGTCAGCCAGATACTGAAAGCAAAGCAACCATCCCCACTACATTCACAGCCTCACCCCCAGGTCTCCAAAGGCAGGTTCTGAAGGACAGAAAGGCAGACCAGGCATCCCCAGAGTTTCAACGGGGGCTTCCTAAAATAACCCCAGGGTAGCTCAGCAGAAACCCCAGCCAGACATCACAAGGAAGGGAAGCATGCCCACAACTCTCACAGCCCCTGTCTCCAGGGCTGAAACACACAGGTCCAGAGAAAACCACATGATCACACTTGGTGTATTCTTCTACACTGCAAGGGAATGGAAACATTTATGTTGAGCTGGCAGCCCCCCGCCCCCGACACCAAAGGCAGTTTCCGAAGGACAGACAGACAGGGTGTAGAAATGTTTCCAAATGGTGGCCTGGAAACAGGGCCCAACGATTGGAGCAGGTGGGAGGCACAGTTGTTTTTACAGCCCTGAGTCCCTCTGAGACCCAAACCTGAAAGGGTGCAACAATGTATGTAGAAATGGTGGCTTGAATCCCTGAGTCCACCTTAGATCCAAACCCAAAGGCATGCAATGGTGTATGTAGACATGGTGGCTCAAAGCCCTAAAACCACTTAAGACCCAAACCTAAAACAATGCAACAGTATAAGTAGGCGTGGTGGCTCGAAGCCCTGAGAAAGGTTGGCCATGCATAGGAAACATCTCCTCAATGAATCAAGTGAATGATGGCTTCCAGGGCCCTCCACCTAGCTCTTTTGCACAGCACTGTCATGTGCCTCAGAAGAATGACCTCTTGGAGGGTGGTCTGGAAACAGTGGCTCTGAGTCCACCGGAAACCCCAAACCCAAAGCATGCCCACAATGCTCAGAGCCCTCCCCCCGAGATTAAATACACAAACAGTACTTGGAGGACAGACAGAAAGGAAGACATCTCCAAACATCTGACACGGGCTCCCCAAAGTACCCTCACAGCAGCTGGGAGGGTATAATAAATGTGGGTCCTCAAGCAGAACCACTTTGTAGCCAGGTGGCAGGACTGTCCCATCCTGGGGCCTGGGCCTGACAGTCCAGACAGTGAGGTCCTCCAGTTGGAGGGGAAGGTAAAGGAGTTTGTAAGCTGCTCTGAGACTCCGAGTGAAGGGCAGGGTATAAATCCAATCTCTTCTTCTTCATCATCACATCTTCCAGCAGAGCCACCATGGATTTTACTTAGCAAACCACAAACTGGCAAAAGTTCGTCATGAACTTTAGTTCATGAGCCAGTTTGTGCCTATCCCTGGACATGGTTGAAGTCCTATTCTCTTTATCGTATCAACTGAATTACTTCAGTTCACTTACTCCTAAATAGGTTCCTGATCTATTGCATCTTAAAATTTAGGGCTCTTGGGGATCAGAGTGAATCACCTCTCTCACATAAATAGGGATTAACATATGGTTCATAAAATGTAATTGCAGAGCAGGGGGAGCCTTTCTTATAGGGGCCTCCTGCTGCCTCTCCACTTGTCCTTGCTGAGAGGGAGTGAGCCTCTTCCTCCTCCCACTGCCTGCCACTCCTTCCTTTGGTGGCAAGAAAGTGGGGTCACCGTTTGCAGGTGCCTGCAGAGAACAAGGAAGACAGGTGTTGGGGGGGGTGTGCTCCTTCAGACATGGGCATGGCACACCTGGCACTCCACCACACAGGGGTCACTGGGGAGGGTGTGAAAATATTTCCACAGGATGACCTGGAAAACAGGCCTCATGCTTGGAGCAGGTGGGATTAGGCACAGCCGTCCCTTGATATAGCCCACAAAAGTTAATGGTGCAATAAAGATGATGACAGCAAAATATACTAAAATAAATACATTTGAGAGATCTAATGACATAGTTTCTCCACTCTTTAGTAAATGGAAAGCCATCTGGAAAGAGATGACAATATCCTACTAGGTTAA
>NW_015164411.1:13811-17616 GCF_001447785.1 Gekko japonicus | reverse complement strand
TAGAAAATGCTGTACTATACCAATTAAACATTTAGATAAATTCACATCCAATTATGTCATGGCTAGAAACAGAAAGATCTCAGTCTCTGATGCTCTTGCCTCTCTTTGCTTTGCAGTAATGCATGTCACACGAAAACAACAAATTGCCTATTTTGTGTCCTCTTACAGCCATCCAGGGAAATTTTTTTTCATCAGTGGTGCTGGGGGTGAAGGGAGAGAAACCTGTCAGATCCAGTTAATCAGGGCTTCAGCAACTGTTGGGAAGAGTGCATGTCCCTGTAATCTTTGATGGGCATATGGAAGGAGGGTGGGTTGGGTGCCATGGCATCTTTCACATCCACAGCAATCAGGGTTCAGAAGAAACATTCCAAAGACACTGAGGGCAAAGGATAAAAGAGGAAGGAGGTAGAGCAGTGGTTTTTAAGTGTGATCCATCCCAGGCCAAACACTCTGTCAGGCCTTTGGCATTGCAGTGAACATCTGGTGATCAGAAAGCAAATGCATCCCCATGGTCTCACTCTGCTTCCATAGCTGTGGTTTACCTAAGCAGTCGCAGATAGCTTCTAAAAAAAAAAAAAGTTTCTTATCTTAATTGCATCTTATTGTGAAGATGGCAAAAGATGGTGACATGTGGAAGGAATTAAAGGTCTACAAAACACTATATGTTCCCCTGTCATTTTGAGGAAGGCTTGCAGGTTTGAGGAGGACACCACCTGCCCCATAGAAAGCCATCTCTGTATCAGTATTTACTTGCAGAATCAGCTCCAGACTAAAAAGTGAGTCCGGTCTAGTGGTTAAGTGGTTGGACTAGAATCTGGGAGACCCTAGTTTGAATCCCCAGTCTGCCATGGGTACTCCCTGGGTGACCTTGGATCAGTCACACACTTTAAGTCTAAACTACCTCATGGGTTGGATTCAGATGGGCAGCTGTGTTGGTCTAAAGCAGCAGAACAAAGTTTGAGTCTACTGGCACCTCTAAGACTGACAAAGTTTTATTCAGGTATAAGCTTTCATGTGCATGCATTTCATTTCATTTGTATGGTTTTGGGGGTACAACATTGACTCTGAGCTTTTCTCTTCCCAGCAAATTTAGTAGAAACATTGGGATGACTGCAGATGTTCTCAAGTGTCCCAAGCATTTGTGCATCAGGCTGATAGGCCCTTAAAAAAAGCTCCATAAAGAGATGTGCAAACTATGGCTATATCAGTGATATGCAAAGATGCTCTCATTTTATCACTAATAAATTTCTAACATTGTATAAGGTGGGGATACAGTGAAACAAAAGTTCTTCAACCATTACATATGGTTGAAGACAGATGGTGGGGGTTAGTTGTTGGGAGGGCTAGTTAGAGTGAAGACGCATTATAGCTGAGATTGGGTTAAAGTGGTTGGTAAGATCTGTGAATAGCAGTGAATTAGCATACAAATACAAGAGTTAATAAATAGATGTGAGAACGGTATACCCTATCCTAAGCATTGACTCTTGCTACTGTGGAAAGTCTAAAGTGGCCATTCTCATAGATATTGAAGCCACATATGTTAGATGGTCTTTTGGGGACTTGCCCACCCCACCTTATACGTTGGCATGCAGGTGCGGAGGGAAGGAACCGTGGCGTGCTGCCGATGCGTGGGATCGTGTTCTGGTGGCTCTAATTGTGGCAGCAGAAATAGCCCCACCTCTCCCCTGTGTTATCCAGCCTGTGTGGCTGGGGCCACAGCTGTTTATCATGGTCTCTTTAAATCTGCAGTGTCTTTCCTTCTTCATGAACATTTGAACACTATGCACCACAGCTTGTTAAACTGAAGTGAAACCTCCAAGTACACGTCATCCCCCAAGCAAATTTTTAATTGTTCTTTCCTTCAAACCATGAACAGCTATCAGTCAAAGACTTTCTGAAGAAGGAAGTCTTCTCCAGTCAGCACAAAGTCTTTAGCAATCTTGGTAAACAAAAAGGGGACCTATGAGGCCCTGACCTGGATAGCCCAGGCAAGCCCGATCTTGTCAGATCTCGGAAGCTAAGTAGGGCTGACCCTGGCAAGTATTTGGATGGGAGACCTCCAGAGAATACCGGGGCCAGGAAGCAAGAGGCAGGCCATTAAGCCACCTTCCTGAATGTCCTCCATGCTCCAGTAGGAGTCGCCAGGGGTTGCCATGACTTCCAGGCATGGGTGCACACACACATACACAAAATGCAAAAATACTGAAAAAAGAAAAAGAAGGGGACCTATGAGGACCTCTATAGAACAGGAAATCTCACTCCCACATGGGTTCCCGATCTCCTGGCCATGCTCATTTTCCCTTCCAGGGCTATTTTTGGGCAGGAACGCACAGGAACGGAGTTCCAGCTGGCTTCAGAGTTGGCCACACCCACTACAGCCAAAACCTCTGTGTGCATGTCTACAGAGGGAAGGCCTGAAGAGTGACCCCCCAGTGACTCCAAGATGGGCAGGGTAGGGGGGCCCTGGAAGGATCAGGGAGGCATTTAAAAGCCTCCCTGTGCCTTCCCCGGCCTGTCCAAGGGCCGGCTTGCCCGGGCTCCCCGCAGCCACGGGGGGCCCGGGCAAGCCAAGGGGATGTGGCCTAATATGCTAATGAGCTGCATTGCAAGGGGTGTGGCCCAATATGCTAATGAGTTTCTGCTGTTGGGTGTGGCCTATTATACTAATGCGTTCCTGCTGGGCTTTTTCTACAAAAAAAGTCCTGCCCCCCTCCACATGTCATGATGTCTTAACTTCCTCCTGCTGTCCCTTGCTTCCTCTCATGCAGTCTCAGCTTCACCCCTCTGTCTCTGTTTCCTTAAAACCATGGTTCCTTTCTCTAACTTATCTTTCTTTCCTTGCCTGGTCATCTTCCTTCAGCTACTGGCCTGCCTGGTCCCCTTGCCTGTCTCTGTTTTTTTCTTGGCCCATCCAACTCAAGGCCTTTGTCTTTTTTTTTTTTTTACATGGTACCTTGGTTGCTACTGTAATCTAACTTGCTGCTGTTCCTTTTGCTCAATGGCTGTGCAAGCACAAGTGCAGACATTACTTCTAGTTTTTAAAAACTTTATACTATTAATTTTTTCTGCATTTTTGTGAGTTTTTTGGCACAAATCTAAATTCTAACAGAACCTGCTGGGCAGACCACTGACAGTGCCATCCATGACTTATTATGGAAGCAGAGAATTCCACAAGGAGGGCCACAGACCCCCCCCAAACAGTTCTCCTGCACAATTATGAGATAGTAATGTCATCCAGCTCCTCTGTGTGCCAGAGGCCTTGGATCATGAATACAGAGTCACACCAGGCTTCTGTACATCCCTAGACCAGATTGTAGAATCATACTATTCTGGATGTGAAATTCAATCTGGAGTACAGCTGTCTTCTTTGGGTGCCCCTGAATTAAGTGGTTAAAGAACAACCTCTCCCTCGGGCTTCTGGTTTATGGCGACATGCTGTCAGACGCATCTCCTGGACCTCCCGGGGATGTGATCTATGCACCAGCGGAAAGGAGGGGGGCGATGGGTTGCTACCCCCCCCCCTGGAGCCTTGGAAAAAGGCTCCTAGCCATGGGGCTTTTGAGGGGTGGCCTCTTCACCAGCGCGATGCTGGGGAATTGAGGTGCTCCTTCACCCTGACAGTCCTGCTGCTGAGTGTCTGTATGTATCTAGAGCTGCTGACCGGGACAAGTGTCGGAGATCGAGCATTTTAAACATATGCTGAGCAAGGTTGTATGACCAACAATGAACTGTGAGTCGGGTTAAAGCGAAACGAGAATTTAAAAAGCTACCCCCTGGGAATGGCGAAAAAAGGAAGCGAGGAGGG
>NW_015164411.1:9060-11836 GCF_001447785.1 Gekko japonicus | reverse complement strand
CCAAATTAGAATTTGTAGGTGAAGAGATATAACTTGATATGTATGCTTTTACTTGATTATTTTTATTGTGAGAGTGATGTGCTCTTGTGCTTAATATACCAGTTTGCTTAGGAAAGCTAACCAGCTGTGTGTGTGGTTGGTTTTTGCTCTCACTGAAATGCTGAAAAGAACCTGGATCACCATAACCTGCTCAGTATATTATAAGAGGTGGAATGGAACTGCATTCATTCCACTGTCCACTAAAACTTTTCAGGGGGGAATTTAGTTGTTCTGCTCATCCCTGAGTTGCTTTCATGTGGTTTGGATGTAAAACACATGCTGCTGGACCACTTATGTCATTACTTTTTAATTTTTATAAATATGGAAATAAGAAAATATAGGAAAATATTCAGAGCAGTGGTGAAAAGGAGATTTCCCCAAATTTCTGCATCATTAGGTGCTAATATCAAAGGAATTGGTCAAACCATTTCCCCCCTCAAAACTTATCCCACACATATTTAAATTCGGAGTCTAAATTTTCATACCTTGTAATGTTTCCTTGAACATTATTGCCACATATCGTCAGTAAATATGTAGGTATTCTCATATTATGATTAGGTTTTGTAGAAAAGAGGTCTGAATAAGAGCTTTTGAAGGTATATCATATTTGCAATTTTGTACTTTTAATCTCTTTTAGTAACAGAGACTTGAATTCAAAGAAAATAGGCCATGCAAATAGAGTCTGTTTGATGGAAGTCTGATTGGTCATCATTTGGCAATCAAAAGCATATGATCTCAAAGCCATTGGTAAAGGCTGAAATATATATTTTGATTAAGCACAGATTACATGAAAAGAGCTTAAATTAATGCACTACAAATACAGAGACCAAAAACCACTTTAAAGGAAAATTGTCAATTCATTGCAAAGCCACACTGTCTATTATTTCTCTATAGCAAAATATATTGATTTAACAAGGGATTTTCCATATTGCAAAATATCAAGATGCCTGGGGTTAATTTCAAAAGATTTTGTTCACTGATGCTTTCAACAGTAGTTAAGAAATCACTGCTTGGCTAAGGTACAGTCAATATTAAAAGGATAATATTCAGACCAAAACAGACAGCTTTTAAACAGATGTTTAATTACACAAGTCCTAGTCCGATAGATCAGTGGTAGATGTCCTGTTGTTTCAGATGTATCTACTTAGATACAAATGTATACTGTTCTGGCTCAGTATTTTCTGCTAAGCACTTTGTCATTAGACAACAACTTGACAACAACATAATTTTAGTCAGAAGGCTGAGTGCTAGCACTAAAAAGCTGAAATGACCAAGACTGGCTACACATAAATAATAGTGAGAGTTCTTCCATGTATTGCTTGCATCCATTTTGTAAAGACTGAGTATAACAACCAGTTGAGCATTAAAATGATGTAGTCTATCTTCATAATCTACAACTTTTATCTTCAAAGACACAAATCATAGCACACATATCAACTATTCAAAATATAGTTATTTTATCAGATTTAGGACAAAGTACTAAAGTCAGTCAGTGGAAATGGCTAGGTTAAAATCACCACTAGACCGAGGGCCTATTCACAGAATACAAAGTCCTTGTAGCTGCCACAAGAACTTTGAATCACACATGTGCTGGGAGTCCCATGCTTCCCAGGCGTATGTGTCCCCCATTTTAACTGGAGCTCTAGCACACATGAAGAAGGGAATTTAGCCCTCCCATCTCATATGCCATTTTCCTAATGAACCACTGTTTGCACCACTGGGAAACTTACAAGTAGGTTATCCAACAGAAGAAGAGGTGGTTTTCATATCCTGCTTTTCTCTAACCTAAGGAATCTCAAAGCAGCTCACAATTGCCTTCCCTTCCTCTCCCTACAACAGGCACCTTGAAGGTGGGGCTGAGAGAGTTCTAAGAGAACTGTGACTGGCCCATGGTCACCCACTTTATGTGGAAGAAACCCGATTCTCAAGATTAGAGCCCGCAGCTTTTAACCACTACACCACGCTGGTAAATGATAACTTCCTGGGGATATTCAGGTCATGAAAATGGTATAGAGGGGCAGGAGGCAGAAACCCTCTCCATTCACAACACAGTCTGTGCCCCTAGAACATTGGCGTCTCTTATGTTCTTAAAGCATAATTCTCTCAGTGCACATGTGATCTAGTAACTGTTCAGTGGCCCCAAGGAGTTTATAGCATGTGGATCAGCCCTAAGTAGCTTACAAAACTGGCACATGCAATCCCAGTCAAATCTGTAGGTCAATAGAATTACAAGCACTGTGACTGCCTCCTTGAGAGGAACACTGGCCTTTAGTCTTCTATAAAAAAAAATGTACAGATTACTCAAGGTTTACTGCTTTACAAATAAATATGCATACAATGAGTTGGATCCAAAGGACTATGAAAGTCCACTGGTGGAACAGATCCTTCCATAGGCCCATTCCTGGTTCAGCCCACTGCACTCCCAAAAATACTGCAGGGTGGTGGTGGTGTCAGGACAGTCTCAAGAAGAAGAAATTGGATTTATACCCCACCCTTCACTACTCAAAGGAGTCTCAGAGCGGCTTACAATCTCCTTTCCCTTCCCCTCCCCTCAATAGACACCCTGTGAGGTAGGTGGGTCTGAGAGAGCTCTTTTGAGAACTGCTCTTGAGAGAACAACTCTGAAAGAACTTATAACTGACCCAAGGTCACACCAGCAGCTGCATGTGGAGGAGTGGGGAATCAAACACGGTTCTCCCAGATTAGTCCATGCTCCTAACCACTATACCAAACTGGC
>NW_015164411.1:0-6664 GCF_001447785.1 Gekko japonicus | reverse complement strand
CTTGAGCCGGTTGTAGCACCTGTGCACTGAGAAAGATAACAGAGTGATCACTCAAGCTTATCATTCTTTAAAGTATCCAGATCTGAACAACTGCAGAAATCAAATATAGGAAGTACATTTTCCAAGAGGCCCCGAAAGCACAGCTCCTTCATTCAGCATCTGTTTTTTTTTCAAATGTCTCCCAGGAAAAAAATAGTCAATATTCTTGAATTTCAGAACCACTTAATAAAACTGGATACAAACATACTCTGCACAATAAACAATTTTGTGTCCATTTTCAGGGAGAAAAAACACTATTAATTTAAAATTTCACAATCCAAACATAGTTACAGAAAATTCTTTCCAAATGCTGCATGCCAAATAATTTGTTTGGAAATAATAACACATGCAGGAGAAACAAACCCAACCAATCCCAATAAAATTAACAAAAAATATTTGTCCATTTCAGCAGCATAATTGTGATTATTTTTGAATGCATCCTTCTAACCACTGGCCCTGGGTTTTAAAAGTGTGCCCTTTTCTTATCTACAACGATAGAATGGCTTGAGTGTTATTTCCCCCCAAAAAAATGTCAGTATGAAGTTCTATACATACTGTTCTGCTTCTCCATCTTTTGGTTGTGTTGTACCACTTTTGCTCTCTTCATTTATATTTGCTCCTATCTTTTCTGGAAGAGATGCCAAATCTTTAAAAACATCAACATAATGCCCAAATCCTGGGCCCCAGTTCAAAAGATTATCCCCCCAAAAAAATGTCAGTATGAAGTTCTATACATACTGTTCTGCTTCTCCATCTTTTGGTTGTGTTGTACCACTTTTGCTCTCTTCATTTATATTTGCTCCTATCTTTTCTGGAAGAGATGCCAAATCTTTAAAAACATCAACATAATGCCCAAATCCTGGGCCCCAGTTCAAAAGATTATCCCAGTCAAAGTTGCCTCCTTGCTGTCCAAGTTTTAAAGGTGATGTATTGTCATTAGTACTAGGTGCAGTTGCTTGTGCACCAACAGGCCCACCACCCTCTCCTCTGCGGCCAGGGTATCTCCTAGGCTTGAGCCTAGCACCAAAATTGTCTTCATCATCTGCATCTGATTCATTAACTTGAGATAATTTAGGCATCCTGGAAGTATATACCATAGGTTTGTCCCTATCATACTCCATCTCAGAACATGTAAAAGAATCATGGGAATCACTGTCAGATGATGATTCTGGAGCTGGAATACCATCAGCTGGATTTCTTGTTCTTGAAAGTGGCCTTCTGCAGTCCTCCTCAGAAGAAGACCTTCCATGGTCAGCACTGCAGATGCTTGGGTTTCTAGGACGTGGTGTGTTTAGCCTCTCTACCTCTTCAATGGAAAGTCCAACAGGAGGACCACTCTCGAGAGCAATCTGTCCAATTGGTTGCTTTAGGCGACTTCCTGGCCTGGAACTATGAGCTGCCATCATTTGAGGACTCTTGCTTCTTCTCCCTAGTCTAGTAGGATAGTTAAAAATGCCTGTTTGGCAGACATCATTATGCATTTCCAAAGGGCTCCCTTCACGCATTGAAAGATGCATTTCCCTTGCTGGACTGTTTCTGTAGAAAGTTGATGATTTGGAAAATGGAGCTGGACTGTGACGAGAAAGATGGTTGGGCGTAGGGCATGCAGAATGGCTTAGGGAAGTTGTTCTTAGACCTTGACTGTATGAAGGCTGATACGTCAAACTGCTTGCTCCCAAGGGCATAGGGGACTGTCTTGCAAACCCTAATGGACTATGCCTCTGAATGGAGAATTTGGGAGTGTGGCTTCGGAACTGCTTATAGTGCTGAACAATGTCTGCATCTGAAGGAGCTATGCTGCTTGCATTGTCAATGTCATAGTGTTCTATTTCTGGTTCAGGGGAAGCTAGAGGGGCACTGGGTATTGTCTCTGTATTGTGTGGTATGTCTGTTTCATCAAAGATGAGGTAAGGGTTTTCTCTTTCAATTATGTCAGGCTTAGGGTTTCCTTCAGGCTGTTTCCTGATTGTCATATCATCACCATAGGGAGGTATATTGTCAGGGTCATCAAAAGCATCATTCTCGCTGCCCTTCTTTTTCTTTTCCTTTGTTTTCTTCTCCTCTTTTGGCACTTTTGCTTTCTTTCCCTTGCACTGATTGCACAAGATCAGGCTAAGCACAAGCAAGGCCAACACAGTAGCACAGCTGCCAACAATGGCTGGAACAGCCCATAGTGGCAACGACAGCTCAGCTGGGTAAGGCTGAGGGACACATATATGGGCTCCATTCATTCCTCCTTTGCATACATGTCCCTGGGCACACAAAATACCAAGACAGGCCACCGCTGTCTCACATGTTCTTCCAGTGTATGATTCAGGGCAGCTGCAAGTGAATCCAACTCTATCTTCAGGTTCACAACTACCGCCATTCTGACAAGGGTTGGAGGCACAGGCTCCTGGAGGCACACATTTATATGTATACCACTGGTTAATGCACATCAACTCTCCCCAACAGGGGTTGCTTGCACAAATGTTTGGCCCTCGGCAGCCGATCTTCACAGATGGATCTGTTCTGGAGATGGTAGCCAGACTATGCTTGCCTGTGAAAGGAAGACTTTCTTCACCATACTTCAGGTAGGCAATGCAGCCATCAAAACCTAGGAAAAGAGAACAGTAGTGACTTGCAGGTTGTATGTATAAACAAAGCTACTCTGATTTTAAGACTAGAAAGGCAAAAACAAATACTTTCTCAAAAATACCTTATGTAAAGTTGAGGGGAAAAGGCACAGTTCACTGGGTGTGAGTCTTTTCAATAGAGCTGAGCAAACAAGTTTAAAATCCTGGATGTATATAATTTGATTTTTAAAGCCTTTTCATACCCTTGGGTTTGTTCCATTATTTACCATTCTTTCCAAGGTGGCATTTCTGAATGTAATACACACCTTTTCCCTATGTCTTGGGGCTTAAAAATTGTTTTCAGTCCAATACCCCTATACTCTGCAGTAAACATGGAGAGTTTATAAAGCATGGATTAAACAGAACCCAGCTGGAAGTGACATCCATATTCGTTGTAATTTCTGAATTCACAAACCACAGTTGGTGCAGAACCATCCCTTATGATCACCTGGCCATAGAAACATACACAGTATGTCATTCCTACTGAAAAGCAACGGAAAAGCAAAAAACAGACAAACCAAGAAATTAGGATTTCTTACTTAAAGTGGTAGAATAACAAGCCATGGTTTAATGGGACATCTGATTGCCGGCACTATTTATTGGTCATGCTGTTGATTCTCTGGCTCACAGCCTGTTTGCTTAAAAGTGAATGATGTGCTCACTTTTGAAACACAGATAGGACAAAATGTTATGGAGCAACCTGGCTTATTAAGGTTTGTTGTTGTATCAGATGTTTATTTAAAAAAAACTAATTACCATGTTACATTCTTTTTTCCTATTAATTCTTTGGCCTTCTATAATTTCAACATGTATTGGATAACTAACCTAGAGGGCACACAGATTTAGAAATCAAAATAAAGACACACTCAGTTTCTGCACTACAACATCTCAAAACTGCATTTGCATTTTAAAACCTCTGAAGAACAAAAGCCATTTCTATAAATGGTTGAAAGCATATGTTTGCCTAAATATTTTTGTCTAAATTAAATAAAAATTAAAGCATGATCCAACCACAGTAGGGCTCTTTTAAATCAACTTGATTCAATGGGAAAGGTAAGAGTGTGTTTAACAACCCTAACTAACCTATGCATGTTTACTTGGAATTCAGGCCCACTGATTCCAGTGGAATTTAGGGCCAAACTAGACATTTCAGCACCTATGTTTCTGACCTGTGGTCACTGACACCATTTCAGAGAAGAATTTGGCAATTTTTCAACTGGCCAAATTCTTCTCTAAAATGGTGTTGGCATCCACAGGTCAGACCCATGGACACCATGACATCTGGTTTGGCTTACTCTCTAGTCAGCATGCATAAGGTTGCTACCTAAATCTCTCACAATGAAACTAATGGAACAATGTTTTGTTTTTAATTACCGTATTACAAGTCCCATTTATGTCAGTTAATTTCTACGCATGGCATGTTTAGAATTTAAAAAATCAGTCTAGTTTTTAAAACTTTCATTAATTTTATACGGTATGACAAAGTTTTAAAACACATTTCCTGCATTGTTATTTGCCTTCAGCAGCTAGGATATAAAAATGATGCAAAGAAAAACACTTTAGGCTAAAAAGGGCACTTGCGAACAGGCACATTTCTGTCAACTGATGACCAGATTATTTTTGAACTTCTGAAATTCAAGTGGAGATTTTTCTGACAGTAGCCTGAATACATGAAGACACATTATGACCCATCACCCAAGTGCTGAAATTTATTATTTTCATGACTTTTTTTCCTTTATCAAAGTCAATGCAGAATTGAAAAGCAAGAATGCTAAGACTACTGTTTTCTATACTAGAAATTCAGAAACAGTGTTATTTGTTTACCTTACACAGTTCCATGTGGTCAAACAAATGAGATGTCTGTATATATTGGTCTCATGAAGGTTCAATTTGCCATGAAGCCATGCAGGGAAGGACGAGGGTGCTTGACCACTCAACCGCCACAGCATTTCACTATTCACTTGAGCACTCAGTGTGTTAAGGTTTTATAAGAATTTGATAGCCTATTATTTATGGATTTGAACTCAAAGATCTTCTTTATCTTCACAACATTTATGTGAAATAGGTTTGACAGGAGAAAGAAGGAGCCCAAGATGTATGGCAAAGTAGGGCTGGGTCTCACAGCCCTTGTCTGTTGGTATATTACACTGTGTGTCTCAGCGCTCGGCATACACTGTGTGTGTCTAAGATGGAAAGCTACAGAATGGGTAAAACAGAACTCTGCCCTGTAATGATCCTTCTTTGTGGGTATTATGCCTATATTTAATATGGTTACGGAAGACATGTTAAGGTTGTTGGAATTATAGCAAAAATGTCTAAAGGCATATTTCTTGACTTAAAGGGACTTTTTATTTAAAGGGAAAGATTTTTATCTATTAACATCTAGACATGAATATTATCTGACATACTTAAGGATGTCAAACTGCCAGCTGAGCTTGTGATAGAAATAGGATTTTATATTTATTTATTTTTGCATGTATATCCCCGCCCATCCCTCAAGGGGCTCAGGGCAGGTTACATCAATTTCAATGAATACAATAAAATTTAAAACACATTATAAACATTAGGCAGTTCCAGCCCAGTTAAGATAGGTAAATGTGGCCGATTATCAGTGGATGGGTGACAGCAACCTTGGGGGTGGTGTCTTGTATGGACACCCGCCGCCTCAGCCAAAGACCTGGTGGAACAGCTTCATCTTGCAGGCCCTGTGGAACTGAATGAGATCTCGCAGGGCCCTGGTCTCAATAAGGAGCATGTTCCACCAAGCAAGGGCCAGGGCCGAAAAAGCCCTGGCCCTGGTTGAGGCTAAGTGGATGTCCCTTGAGCCAGGGACCACCAGGAGATGTTGATTGTCTGAGTGTAAGGCTCTTTGGAGCATATATGGGAAGTATAAGGCTTTAAAGGTTATTATCAACACCTTGAAGAGGATCCGGTATGCAACTGGTAACCAATGCAGCTGGCAAAGCACATGCTGAACGTGAGCCCACACAGGCGTCGACATCAGCAGGCACGTTGCCGCATTTTGCATCAGCTGTAATTTCTGGAGCAGCCTCAAGAGCCTGTGTAGAGTGAGTTGCAGTAATCGTCTGGAAGTGACCATTGCATGGGTCACTGTAGCTAAGTCCTGGAGAGAAAGATAGGGCTTCAGTAGCCTGATCTACCTCCATCCATGGACAGAGAGGCATCCAGTGTTATTCTCGGGCTCCTCACTGTCCAGGTTGGCACCAGAGGTGTCCCTTCCAGTGTGAGGAGCCTGATGCCCACATCTGTACCCCCTTGACCCAGGTACAGGACCTCCATCTTCGATGGATTTAACTTCAATCGACTGCTGCAACCGTCCAGCCACTGTGTCCAATACCTCAGCCAGCTTTCCAGGAATGGAAGACGAATGGCCATCCATTAGCAGATAGAGCTGAGGGTTGTCAGCATAGTGATGACAACCCAGCCCATAGCTCCAGACTAACTGCGTGAGGGGGCACATATAGATGTTGAATAACATTAGTGAGAGAATCGTCCCCTGCAGCACTCCACATTCTGGCGGGTACCACGGGGAGACCATCTCACCAAGCGTCATGCTCTGTTTCCAACTACGGAGAAAGGAGAAAAACCATTTCAAGGCAGTCCCCTGAACTCCTACGTCAGTGAGGTGGTGGGTCAAGAGATCATAACTGACCATGTCAAATGCTGCCATTAAGTCTAATAACAACAGCAGCACTGACCTGCCTAGAAGAAATATACAAATAATTCCTTCATTTGCATAAATTCATTTGAAGTTGAGAAAATAAGTTTAAAGCTGGCTATTTCTTTTCAATCTATTAATAAAATAAAGGCACAATATAATTTCATGTCCTGGAAGTTATTTTGGACATGGACCATCAGTGTGATCTAAAGAGGTAGCTTTTCTGGTAACTTTTATTACAGACCAGGAATATTGTACAGAGAAAGGATGGGCTTGAACCTCCAAGCAAACCCCGGTTCGAGCACAAACCAGGGGTTCAGGAGAATGTGTC
>NW_015164410.1:15866-22730 GCF_001447785.1 Gekko japonicus | reverse complement strand
CTCTTCTTCTCTTCTTCTTCTTCATTCTACAGGGTTTTTTCACACACATCCCCGATGTCCCTATTTTTCCAAGGGAAAAGATGAGGAAGTCCTCAGAAGAAAGCACATTTTTTTTCTGAACTTTTCTGTGTTTTCCAGGCCTTCACATCTGAACCCCATCAAATGTGGGAACCACAAACTCCTCCAGAAGCTGGCCTTTCTAGTCAGCATCAAGTATAACAATCCAAATATTCTACTGCTTCAGACCAACCTGGATCACTCCAAATTTTAAAAAATCAAGTTATGAATTCACCTGATTGGTCAACTCAAAACCGAATCTTAAATTCTTATTTATAAACCTCCTCTTACATGGTAGAAGTAATATGTAACCACCAATCTGATACACCAAGTAATACAAAGCAATGCCATAGAAACTGGGTTGAAGCCACCTGTGTGTTTCTGTGGACAGAAAAACTACAATCTGCAAAGCACAAGTTTCTTGCCTCCACCTCCTGCTTGTGCCCAAAATGCTCCTCCTGAAGAAACACTTCGGTAAATGCAAATAAGTGACAGTGAGACTGAGATTTATTTATTTATACCCCACTTCTTCCCCATGGGGACCCCAAATCCCCCATTTTATACTAACAACCACCCTGTGAGAAAGGTTAAGCGGAACAAAAGATCCCCCAGTAAGCTTCCATAGCAGAGTGGATATCTGCAGCTGGGTCTCCCATATCCCAATTCCAACAGTGCAATCCCCGGCAAAATAGCCTTTTCTTGACTTCAAAGGATGTTAACTCTTTTTAGGATTGCACGGCAAGTAACCTCAGTGGAACAGAGTTCTGTTAGAACAGGTGTGTGGACAAACAAGTCCAAGACATACCATGCACAGTTCTTTGCATACACTAAACTTGATGTATCAAAAGTTTTCAATGTCTTGGTCTTTGGTTGGTTGTTGTTGGGCTTTTTCCATGAATGTAAGCAATATAAAATAACTACATGTTATATTGCCTAATTTTTTAAACACTTTCCACATAAAACTTTGAAGTTGCTTGAAAATTTACGTAATTGATTTTTCCTAATCAAATATTTCAGTCTAAACATTTGTTGTCTTGGGGACATAAAATTAACAAGGGGTCCTTTTATTTCCTAAGTACAAGCCGCAATAAAAATGCTAAATCAAATTTTACTGTATTTAGGACATCCAGAAAAGTTCCTGATTCACATTTTTTCAGGAATCCACATTATTGAATAAAATGATAAAATCTCATCTTGAAACATGATTTTAAAAACACTATATATAATCAAATATATTCCATATACCATTGAGGGAAGGCAAACAAGTCCAAAAGGTTAAAGTAGCAAAGCCAAAAAGGCATCCAAGGAAACTTGCTTTAAAACCTAAAAATCCTACCTAACAGTATAGGTAGGAACAGAAACTCTGGGGGGAAATGTACTTAACAAGAGAAGTAAATAAAAATCAAGGAGGAAATTGCTAATGTTATTGAAACCTGACTAGCACATGGGCAGGTAGGAACTGGTTAAAGTGGTGATTCACCTTGTGAAGCATACAGTCAGAAAATACACGTAATCACTTTTTAAAATATATTTTTTTAAAAAGAAAAAAGAAAAAAAGTATACATAATGTAGAGAGAAAAATATAAAAACAGTGGAGGCAGATCTACACATAAGTTTCTATAAAAGGTTCCCAAATATTGAAAAATAAGTCCATACGCAATTGTCATCTATATGCCAGGGGTTCAAATATTGACAGAGTTCTAAGGTAGGGTTGCCAAGTCAAAATTTCGCCGGAGCGGGGGACTCCCCACTGGCGGCTGGAGGATGGCTGGAGTGCGCGCACACACCACATACACGTCACCCGGAAGTGACGTGACGACGCCAGGCACGCTGGGGGCAGGGCCACAACCATCCGAGGGAAAAACATAGAGTTTTCCCTCGGATGACCGTGGCCCCGCCCCCAGCGTGCCCGGCGGCGTCACATCACTTTTGGGTGACGTGCATTTCGGGGTGGGGTTCCCCCCGGGGCCGATCCACCGGCAGCGGGGAACGGGCCTCTGGGGGGGGTTCCCCACCCCCCGGGGGGACTCGGCAAGCCTACTCTAAGGCCTTCAATCCATTGATTTACCAGAGGTGGGCATTTATTTATTTTTCCCTATGTTGTAATACAACACATTTAGGTGTGGTAAGGGCACGGAGGGTCCATTTTTGATGACTATTGGGCAGATAGTTTAAAAGTACATAACGCATCCTCAAAACTCCATGAACACTGTAATATAAAATTGATATGAGTAATAACATCTTCCCAGAAAAACCAAATTACTGGATGTGCCCAAATCCTCTGTTTAAGGGACACATCCTGTGAGTTACAATGCCAACCGTTAGACACTTTACTCAGTCCTTTGTTTTTTTAAATGTTTATTTGTTTTTAAAAAAACACAAAGAAGACGGAGAGAAAAAGTTAAAATCCATCAAGTAAATAAAGTTTTTAAAAGGAGGGGGGGAGAGATATACATAAAGTAAAAAAATATATAAAAAACAGTGGTGGTGAATCTATACAAATAAACAATTTCTAAATATCCAAAAATAAGCCCATACACAATTGCCGTTTATATGCATAATGTTCAGATATTGACAGGGTGCTAAGGTCTTCAATCCATTGATTTACCAGAGGTGTGCTTCTTATCTTTCCAATGTCTTTTAGCTGTAGTAATGGCACAGAGGGTCCATTTTTGTTGACCACTGGTTAGCCTCCAAGAGATGGGCAGATAGTTTAAAAGTACATAAGCATCCCCAAAAATCAATGAACATTCTAATACAAAACTGATACGAGTAATTTCTTCCCAGAGAAACCAAATGACTGGACACACCCAAAGATAAAGCTGTAGTGCTCAGTATAACCAAAAGATTATTTTTTTTTTGCTGAACAAGTTGCAAGTTAAGGTTCATGGAAGTCGCAAGTTAAGGTTCATGAAAAGAACAGGTATAAACTGTAAGGCCATATCCTATTACTTTGACAAAAATAGGGCAGTCTAGCTCTTTATTCCATTCATTTCTGAGACTCTGCATACGGTATTTTTAATTGACATCAAATGTTTATAGGCAAATATTGTAGGTTTCGCTTTCTGCATCAATTCAATTAGAACTTCCAAAAGGAAAGAAAACTGAAACACCTAAAGCTGCAAGGCCATATTCAGATACCAACAGATGTTGCAATTGTAAAAACTGCCATTCAACAGATGTTGACAACTCACATCTAGACCTCAACTGAAAACATGACAACTCATTATCATAGTTTATCAAATGATCCAATATAAAAATGCCCCTATCAGTCCAAGCCTTCTATTAAAAATATTTCTTCCCAATGTTTAAGTCTGGATGGACCCATAATTTTAATTTAACAAATAAAAACGGATCAAATTGATATAGTTGTGACATTATGCGCCATTGTTCTGTTGTTGAAGAAAGTGCAGAAAAAATGGGATCTACTCTAGCATAGTAAAGGTAAAGGTCCCCTTGCTCGAAAGCCAGTCGAATCCGACTCTAGGGTTCCGGTGCTCATCTCTGTTTCAAAGCCGAAGAGCCAGTGCTGTCCAAAGACGTTTCCGTGGTCATGTGGCCGGCATGACTAAACACTAAGGCGCACGGAACGCTGTTACCTTCCCACCGAAGTGGTACCTCTTTATCTACTTGCAATCTCTTGCTTTCCAACAGCTAGACCCTAATGCATTCCACTTAGAGAGACACACTAGACAAGAAGCATTGGACAAGAAGCCTTCAAAAGAGTCCAAGATGGATAGTCAACTGCAAGAAGCGATCCCAATAATCAGTACAAGTTAACAAGTCTGCCATATGATATAAACTAGAATCAGGGAGACCAAATCCTCCTTCATTGAATGGAAGTTGCATCATCTTTAAAGCCGCCACCTTCTTTTTTTGTGATTCACTGGGTGGCCTTGCTCGATGGCCTTGCTCGAATATGATGGTGAATATGGCCTTCTCTGAGAAGAAACCCGTGTGCTTAAATCCAAACCAGCCTCAACAGATATTCCCCCAATAGTTTAGAGCTTACTTAAAACAGTTAGCCATCTTCAGACCAAATGGTACATTGGTCTCTATTGTACGTCCATTTCAACATTGGTTATTCAGAGCAAACACAGGTGTTTGAGGCTTATACTGTCAAATATTTGGATCTCTAATACTCTACCGGAGCTGCGGTGGCTCAAGTGGTTAAGACGCTGAACTGCACGCTGTGGAAGGTCAGTAGTTCAGCGGTTCAAGACCCGGGTGTCGCAAGACAGGGTGAGCTCCTGTCTCTAGTTCCAGCTCCTGCCAACCTAGCAGTTCGAAAGCAAGACATTGCAAGTAGATAAATAGGGACCACTTCGGTGGGAAGGTAACAGCGTTCCGTGCGCCTCGGTGTTTAGTCATGCCGGCCACATGACCACGGAAACGTCTTCGGACAGCACTGGCTCTTTGGCTTTGAAACGGAGATGAGCACCGCAACCCTAGAGTCGGACTCGACTGGCTTTCGAGCAAGGGAACCTTTACCTTTAGGTTTAGAACAGATAAAAGGAAGTACTTCTTCACGCAAAGAGTAATTAACACTTGGAAATCACTGCGCAGGATGGTTATAAGCATACACAGCTTCAAGATGGGGACTAGATAAACATATGGAGCAGATGTCCATCACTAGCTATTAGACACAAAGTATAGGTGGAACACTATGTCTGGGGCAGATTCAGGTGGGTAGCTATGTTGGTCTGAGGCGGCAGAATAAAGTTTGAGTCCAGTGGAAATTTAAGACCAACAGAGTTTTATTCAAGGTATAGGCTTTGAAGTGCATGCACATATTTTCAGATACCATCAGACTTTGTTATGTCTACAGCAGTGATGCTCTGTATTCTTGGTGCTTGGGGGACCACAGTTGGAGGGCTTCTGGAGTTCTGGCCCCACTGGTGGACCTCCTAATGGAAACTGAAGTTTGGCCACTGTGTTAGTCTGATCCAACATGGCAGATCCAACATGGTCTGACCAGTTTGCCTGATCCAAGTTCCAAGTTCCTCAGCTGGCAATGAATTCCATTGTTCAATTACTTGTTGAATAAAGAAGAATCACCTTTTGTCCACCACCCCCCCCAATCTATTTCCTAACGATTTCATTGGATGCCCCTGAGTTCTATTATTATGCAAGAGGGAGAAAAAGCACCCCTCTTTCCACTCCCAGAATCTGCAGTCTTTCTTTACGAGAGAAGTGCTCCACCCCCCTAAGTCATCTTGGGTGCCCTCAGTTGAACTTCTTCCAACTCTGCAATATCCTTTTTTGTGATAAGGCAGGCCGAACGGTACACCGTGTTCTAGATGAGGCTGCACCATAGCTTTCTACAAGCTTGTTACAGTATTGGACATTTTATCTTTATTCCCCTTCCTAATAACTCCTAGCACACTAGATGGACGTTTTCATCCATCTTTCCTCTACAACTACAAGTTCTCTTCCAATCTCAGACTCAACCAGCTCAGACCCTATCAGCTTATATTTAAAATTGGGATTTTTGTTCCAACATGCATCACACCACACTGAACTTTATGTGCCCTGTTGTATATTCACCCCATTCAGAGACTGTCTCCTGTAGCTCTCACAATCCACCTTGGTTTTCACCACCTGAATATTTTGCTGTCATCTGCTAACTTGGCTACTGCACTACTCACCCCAGTGCTAAATCATTCATTATTCTTTTAATGTGCAATATAAATCATCGTTATGTAAGGAGGACTGGTTGATTTTTGCCTTGTGAAGACACTGCTGATCCCATGCAATTTAAAATTAAATACGTTCCTACCCAAGTGCTACTATAGGGTAACGTTTTATCTTTATTAATTACAAATTAGCAAGTTGGACTCTCTACGAATGCAACTGTGTCTCATACTGATCTTGATTTCATACAGGAAAGATTACATAATTCTGCTAGCTTCCTTTAACTATTAGTATCAGTAGAAATTACATACTTTATGTATGATCAATGCAGTCCTCACCAAATGGATTTATTCAATTACTTTCTCGACATAGTAATGCACAGTTGGGGAGCTCTAGAATTATGCCGCCCAATACTTTCAGTTGGTGTCTCTAAGAACACAGTAACTGGCGTAATTGTTAGGATCTGGGAGGTTTGAACCCCTGCTCTGCCACGGAAGCCTGCTGGCTGACACTGGGCCAGTTACAGACTCTCAACCTAACCTACTAGGGTTGCCAAGTCCCTTCGAGACGCCAGTGGGGGATGGGGGGGATGCTCCGGGACCCAGAAGTGTCGCCCCGGGACCCAGAAGTGATGTGCGCACATCAGGGGCAATGCTCTGGTTTGGGGGCAAAATTCCATGCTAAGATTACCCTCAAACCATAGAGTTATTGCCCCAAAACCAAAGCATAGCCCTACGCCACTTCTGGGGAGGGAGGCGCCTTGTTCTACATTGCTGTTGGGGGGGGGGGATTTCCTCCCAGAAAACCGGGGGATCCCCTGCCCCAAACTGGGGACTGGCAACCCTATAACCTACCTGTCAGGGTTGTTGTGAGGATACAACGGGAGAGAACAAAATGTTTTGAATCACTCTGAGCAGAAGACTAAGGGCATACACGAAGTCAGTCAGGAGAATAATATTTGAACTCAAATCAATTTTGTTTCTCGCCAGCAGCGATAAGAAGACACTTCACCTTTCCTCTGAAGAGCCACTGGGGGTATGGGTAAGTCTTATCACAGAGCAGGCCTCTGAACATGGGACAATATCCACGAAGGATGCCCTCTTGCCAGTAAGCCAGAAGAGGCCCATCTCCAGACAATAAGCTAGTCACCAATTCAGCCCACCCCCCCCCCAC
>NW_015164410.1:13563-14579 GCF_001447785.1 Gekko japonicus | reverse complement strand
CCCGCCCCGTGCCCCCGCCCCCTCCTCCTCGGCACGTGCCTGCCTGGCCCCCGGCGGGAGGGTGGGAGGGAGGGAGACAGTCCGGGGGGGGGGTGCTGAAGGGGGTGCGTCTCCCTGGGAGGTGAGAGGACGCGCCACACTTCCGCTGCGCGGGGGCCTTGGGGGGAAGGCGCAGCGCTCCGGTGGGCGGAAAGAAGCGCTGCTGGCGGAGGTCGGGGCGGGGGGATGCCACCTCACACTAAGCCACACACACGCACCCCCTTCAGACAGCAACGAGAACGTTTTCAGTAACTCCCCCCCCCTTACAGAACAGATAGAGACGCGCGCGCACACCCTCCTCCTCCTCAGGGTTAATGCTTCTTTTTGTGTGTGCGCGCGCGTGTGTCCGGCCTCTTTGGGGCTCTCTTTTAAAAAAACGGATGGAAAGGCCCTCTTCTTTTGGGGTTGGAAGCAATGGTCACAGCTTAAATAGGCGGGATATTTAAAATGGGATTTGTCATAGCCAATGTTCCCTCTAAGCTGTGGAGTCTTGTGAGCAAAAACTCTACCCTGAGAGCTCCTGGCATTAAAGTTGCGAGCCAGCCATTTAGCTCCTGCATGAATTCGTTTGCTCTCTGGAGCCATCCTTCCTGAGCGAAGACAAAAATGTGTGAGCTGGAGGCTAAAAAACTGAGCTAGCTCATACTCAGCTTAGAGGGAACAGTGGTGATCACTTGTTTGAAGCGTCAGTTGGGAACCTCTTTTTTGCTTTCAAAATATGGTAGCCCTAATATATCTACAAGTGGGGGCCCACAATGGGGGGGGTAGGTTTTCCAGCCTCCAGGTGGGGCCTGGGGATCTCCCGCTTTTACAACTGATCTCCAGCTGACAGAGATCAGCTCCCCTGGAGAAAACGACAGTGTTGGAGGGTGGACTCTATGGCATTGTACCCTGCTGAGGCTCCTCCCCTCCCCCAAACCCCACCCTCTCCTGGATCCACCCCCAAAGTCTCCAGGTATTTTCCAACCCAGACCTGG
>NW_015164410.1:11505-12810 GCF_001447785.1 Gekko japonicus | reverse complement strand
TAGAGCTAAGTGCGTTCTCTGCATTTGTGCAGAGAACAACACTTTACTTGGGGAGGAATTATTTTTCTTTCTTCAGAACAAGGTCTGGAACAATAAAACTGGAAAAGTCCTTATCTAAAACCACTTCCCCTTCTGCACTTCTCTGCTAGAAATCGAGCCACAGAATCTCTCCTTATATATAATTGAATAGTGGGTGCCAAAGTTCTAATTCTAAATGTTGATTCCCCCCCCCAAGCACCAAGAAGACAGAGCATTCCTTGCCCCAGAGCCCCTATCTGTACCTTGTGGCTCACAGCCACTGATGGACCTCTGCTCCATATGCGTATCTAATTCCCTTTTGAAGCCATCCATGCTTGTAGCCGCCACCACCTCCTGTGGCAGTGAATTCCATGTGTGAATCACTCTTTGGGTAAAGAAGTACTTCCTTTTATCCATTCTAAGTAGATTTAGGATCCGAATCCTCTAAGAGGAACTGAAATTTTCCCCCTAGTGTCTTGTGGGTGCGTAAAGGTCCTACATAACTTTCAGCTAACCAAAGCGTCTAAACAAGGTGAGAGTGAGTTTACCCTTCGACAGAAGGCCCAAGGCAAGCGGAGAACATGTCCTCCGAGCATCAAAATGGGGGGGAATTACTCAGACCATAGAGCTTTTTTTAAGATTTCAGATTTTTATGCAAGCCTGGAGTTTGCTGGAAAATCTGTTTGCCCTCCACATGGCCCCAATCCATGTATTTAGCCATCCACAGATAGGGGCCACGGGTGGCTAATATATATAGCTAAATATATAAAGATGTATCTATTTCTCAACCATGGCTGACATATGTGGATATCTAAACCCATGTATCAGGCCCACACTGACTCTAAACAGATGTTTCTGCAAACTTGGGGGACCACCTCCCACACAGGTTTGTAGAAAAATCTGACATATTTAAAAAAAATACATGGGAGGGGTTAAATGCCCCCCCAAAAAATAAAGAGTATTGTCTGCACCCTCGCCTTTTGGGCCCTGCCAGGTGGCAGCAGGGTCTGGGAGCCTCGCTGGGGCCGGCAGTGCTTGTGCAGGAGCCCTTCCCGGCCCAGAGCCAGCTACCAGACGTCGGTGTGGGGCCCGGTGCGGAGTAGCCACATCTGGTGCAGCAGCAGTTCAGCAACTGCCGCTGACGTGGCCCGTAAGGTGAGGAGGAAGAGAGATGCGAAGTATTGGCCAGAGGTGGGGGCAGGAGACATAGCCGTTAGCAGAGAAGGGGAGAGGAAGATTGATGGAGAAGGGAGGGGGGGTTGGTTGACAGATAAGGGGGGAGAAATA
>NW_015164410.1:9326-11420 GCF_001447785.1 Gekko japonicus | reverse complement strand
GTTTGATTCCCCACTCCTCCACTTGCACCTGCTGATGTGACCTTGGGTCAGTCACAAGCTCTGGCACAGCTGTCCTTGAAAAAGAGCAGTTTGTGTCAGAGTTCTCTCAGCCCCACCCACCTCACAGGGTGTCTGTTGTGGGGAGGGGAAGGGAGAGGAGTTTGCAAGCCGCTCTGAGAGTCCAAGTGAAGGGCGGGATATAAATCCAATCTCCTCCTCCTCCTCCTCCATCCAGTGACGGAGCTGTAAATGGGCAAGAGGAATCTTTCTGCAAATATAAAAAAGAGCCCCAGGTATGCAGAGAAATCTGAAATCTTAAAAAAAAAAAAAAACCATCCAGGGTTAAAAATCCCAAAATGATAAAAGGAGTACCTGTAACTGTATCTATTCTCTCCCAGAGGTAGAGCTAAACCACCAGGCAGAGCCTGCCTCCTGTCTGTCTCTCTGTCTTCTAGAGGCAGACCTGAGCCCTCTCCGCACTCCCTGCGAGGCAGACCGGAACTAACCCCGCTGCTGGGCCTCCCTCCAGCATCCCATCCCCCTTCTGGAAGGCAACTGGATGTTGGAGCAGCACTTGGCTGAGTGGCTGTTTTTCCCCTTTGGGGGGGACACACACCTACCTCACAGGGTTGTTGTGAGGATCAAAGGAGAAGAGCAGAATGGTGCCAGCTCCCCACTGTGGAGACAGGCAAGGTATACATGGAGTAAAGATGGGAGGCAGATAGAAGTTTGGCTGGCGAAGGACAGAAAGGCAGGGAAAGGAGAGAGGGGGATGGTGGTTGCCAGGAGAAGAGAAAGAGGAAACAGTGCAGGGAGGGGGACGAGGATGCTAGGGGGAGTGAGGTACCCCCTACAAAGCGTTGCAGGTTCCCCATCACACAACTGGGCTGTAGTTCTCTTAGGTAGAGGCTGCTGGGGGGGGGGGTCTGAAGACAGAGGGGCTGTTGGGAAAGGGAGCGGGAAGCAGGAAAGGGGGGAGAGGCTGTGGTGTTTTCAGGGAGGGGAAAGAGGAAATGGGGGAGGAGGACATGAGATGCCCCCCCCCAAGATGTCCTTGCAGGCTCCCATTCGTATTAGTCTATTGTGCAAAAATAAAACAGGCGTCTGGGGTCACAGTTTATTCCACCAGCAGCAGCAGCAATGTTCCCTCTAAGCTGTGGAGTCTTGTGAGCAAAAATTCTACTTTGTGAGCTTCTGGCATTAAAGTTGTGAGCGAGCGATTTGTCTACTGCATCAATCAGTTTGCTCTGGAGCCATCCTTCCTGAGCTAAGACAAAACGTGTGAGCTGGAGGCTAAAAAACTGTGAGCTAGCTCACACTAACGCAGCTTAGAGGGAACTCTGACCACCAGCATTCATGAGTCTCAGCTTACTTTAACAGGTGTGTTTTTAGTAGGCTGAAAATCAACACTGTTTCAGCTCCTGGATAATTGGCTGTCCCCAGTTAAAAGACAGCACTAGGTATCTAAATGATAGTTCCTTAATACAAGGTCCTTGTAAGTATGATAGACACCACATGCCTCTCTATTCCAGCCTCTTAGTGAAGCTCCTGGGCCTCTCAGTTCCAGGAGATGGGAAGAGAGAGTGAAATAGTACCCTGTGTTTCATGACAGTACAAAAACCTCTATTGCCATGTAAAATCAGTAGGATAAGAACTTTGTCAAGCTAAAATTACATCTATAAATCTTAGAACACACCAGTATTAAGAATAGTTTCTTGCTACCAAAATTTTACACAAAAATTCAGCAATCTGTACAGTCAGGGGTCTTTTCGTAGAAAAAGAGCCGCAGGAGCTCATTAGCATACGATATGCTAAAGAGCTGCTAGGCTATTAGCATAATAGCTCATTAGCATATGCAACACCCCCCTGCCATCACCGGAAGTGATGTCAGAAGGGGAAGCAAAGGGGGGGCATCTTCAAAAGCCTCCCCTTCCCTTCCCCAGCCAGCGAAGACAGAAGGGGTTTAAAGTTTAAACCCCTTCTCACTAGAGTTGAGCCGCAGAAGGAGGAAAGAAGGAAGGAAAGAGAGAGAGAGTAGAGAGAAGGAACAAAGGAACGATAGAGTGAAAGAAAGAGAAGGAAAGAAGGAAAGAA
>NW_015164410.1:0-9228 GCF_001447785.1 Gekko japonicus | reverse complement strand
CCCACAATCAAGCCTCCACCCCCCCCCCATGGATCCCTCACCCCGGAGGCAGCGGGGACCATCTTCTGGCCTTTCCCTGGGCTGCAGCTTAAGAACCCATCCCTACACAAAAAGGATGTGTCCGCTTATCACCCAGTCTCTAATCTGCCATTTCTAGGCGAAGTGATTGAGAGAGCAGTAGCAGACAAACTCCAGATCTTCTTGGGTAGCACACCTGCTCTTGAGTCTTTAACCCTTTTCGGTCTGGTGGCAGAGTGGGCTAGAAGACAGAGACAGATCTGGTGGCTTAGTGGCTGACCTCTTGTCTGAATGTAGACCAAGTCCATACTTTTTTGTTGCTCCTACTGGATTTATCTGCAGCCTTTGATACAGTGGACCGTGCCATCTTAGTGAGGCACTTGGAGGCAGAAGGAGATGGGCATTGGACCGGACCACATTCAAAGGGCTGCCACTGGAGTCCAGTTATCATCACTGTGGGACCTATCCCCTATAACGTTTTATTTACATGTAAAAGCCCTTTGGTCAAATCATTTTTAGTTTTGGGGTTGGCGGTCACCAATACACTGATGACACCCAGCTCTGTACATCCTTCTCCAAATCTTGTAGAGTTCTGAATCTCTGCCAGTCTTCTAGAACGGATAAAAGGAAGTACTTCTTCACCCAAAGAGTGATTAACACATGGAATTCACTGCCACAGGAAGTGGTGGCGGCTACAAGCATGGACGGCTTCAAAAGGGAATTAGATAAGCATCTGGAGCAGAGGTCCATCAGTGGCTATTAGCCACAAGGGATAGATAGGGACTCTGGGGCAAGTGATGCTCTGTCTTCTTGGTGCTTGGGGGGGCCAACAGTGGGAGGGCTTCTAATGTCCTGGCCCCACTGGTGGACCTCCTGATGGCACTGGTATTTCTGGCCACTGTGTGATACAGAGTGTTGGACTAGATGGGCCTTTGGCCTGATCCAACATTGGCGTCTCTTATGTTCTTATGTTCTGTGGTTAAATGGCTTAAGAATGAACAAATTGAAACTAAGGTAAAACTAAGGTAATACTAGTTGGGAATGTAGAGATCTTTAAGAATATTGTGCTTCCTGCGTTCAATGGGATTTAGCTGATCCTTGCTGATTCGGGTAAGAGCTGGAGAAGCAAGTTAACGCAACTGGGGGGGGGAACATTCTTCCAACTCGGTCTAGCCTGGAAGATAGCCTTTGACAAGGTAGGAGGCCATCTGGCCACCTTTATCCACACCACAGTAATGTCAAGGCTAGATTACTGCAGTGCACTCTACATTGGTTCTGCAGTCACTCCGTTGGCTTCCCATCAGTTATCAAGCTCAATTCAAGGTATTGGTTGTCACAAAGCTCTTCATGGCCTTGGTCCTTCATATCTCCGGAACCGTCTCTCCTCCTCTGTCCCCATGACAGCTTCGCTCATCTGAGCAGGACCTTCTGCAGGTGCCACCTTGCAAATGGGCCTTCTTGGCCATTTCCATGCCCATGAGGGTTTTCTTCTACCACCAGGATAACCTGGGCAAGTTCTTCCTGCCCTCATCCACCTGGCACATTGGGCTGGAAGCCTCCCCCGCAACCATCAGCAGGGCTGCCCTCTCACTTGAGGCCAGCGCTTGCCACTGTGTGCAGCTTCCCAGATTGCTTCCTCCCTCAGAAGCCAGGCTGGCTTCTCCCCACACAGACGCACACAGACAAGCCCACTCGGGCTGTGCTATGGCTGGGGTAGGGTGTGCCAGGCTGACCTGACTCACAACTAAGGGCACCATCCTCATGGTAAGATGCAGCAAAAGCACCAAGAAGACAGAGCATCACTTGCCCCAGAGCCCCTATCTATACCTTGTGGCTAATAGCCACTGATGGACCTCTGCTGCATATCTATATATCTAATTCTGAAGTGGCCCCCGTGCGTGCGGATACTTAAATCCGCGCACCGGGGGCACCTGGGGGGGGGAGGGAGAGGTTTGTGTGCACGTGGGGCGGTCTCCACGTGTGCACAAAAATCCTAAATCTTGGGGGGGAAATCGGGGGGATGTTTAGATTCCCCCGAAACTTACAGAGCTCTGCGAACGCCGCTGCCGCCGCTTGGGAAATGAGCGGTGTGCTGGGAGGGGGGGCAGAGGAGCGAGGGCCAAGCGGCTTGCCGCTCAGCCCTCGCTTCGGAGCCGGGGGGAGATCGAGCGGGGGTGGGTGGAGGATACGGGGGAGGAACCGGCAGGATGAGGGGGACTTATCTTCTCCTGCTGCTTCCTCCTCTGCCTCATGTGTGGAGGTCCCTCCCCCCCACAAGTATCGCGGGTCCTGCCCCCTTGTAATATACAAAAATACATGTATTTATTAGAAAGATGGTTTAAAACATATAAGGGCCCAATGAGAGCCTCATTAAAAGGTTAAAGTGGCCTGAACATTAGGTCCAATACACATGACCTGACGCATTTCCGCCCTATTGGGGCCTTCTTCAGAGGTCATACAGTATTGAGGTACACGTAACAGTAATACATATTACAATAAGATACCCAATGAGTTAATACTGGACCAAGTTAATACTGGACCAATGAGTTAATACTAGACCAAGAAGAGAGCACTACGGTCTGGGTCTCAAAATTGGTTGACCCACCCTGGCCCAAGGGAGGCCAGGCTAGCTGCCACTAGGGCTGGGGCCTTTTCAGTGGCGGCCCCTACCTGGTGGAACGAGCTCCCGGAGGAGATCAGGGCCCTGCGGGACCTCTCAAAGTTCCGCGGGCCCTGCAAGACATACAATTGGGGGCCGCCACCATCGCCCTGGTGCACAACCCGTAATGTTAACATCGAGCAGCTGCCTTAAGGACGAGCAGAATAACATCTAAACACTTTATGTGGAATAACATCAAAGCACTTTGTTGGAAAACACTTTATTGGTTTGATTTTTAACTGCCGCCAGTATTCTGATATTTTGTAATGTTTTAATTAATTGAAATCCTATGTTTTAATTCTGTATTATTAATGTTTTTATTCTGTACTGTTGTGTTTGTTGTTGGAAGCTGCCCTGAGTCTGCTTTGCGGGGAGGGCGGGGTATAAATTTGACTATAAATAAATAAATAAGGTTAAGCAGCAAGACGCAAGACAATAGTGTTTGTGAGGCCTCTAAAGATGAAAGTCATGTTTCTGGTGCCAAATGCACAAATGCTGAGATAGAACATCTTCCAGTTTAGGTCCAAAAAGCACCTGTGTGGCTATCTAAGTCAGCGCTAGAGTGTCCTCAAGCTAATGGAACACGGGCTGGCCAGTAGTGCTGGGCAGTGTTCAGGGTGTCCACCTACACCATGGAGAAGGAGGAGGAAGCCAGTATCTCTGCCTGTGAGAAGAAAGTGGTTTAGTATCTATCACATGTTTTAGTCTCATCTTTCCTGTAT
Organism: Gekko japonicus; assembly: GCF_001447785.1. Lineage (NCBI taxonomy): Eukaryota > Metazoa > Chordata > Lepidosauria > Squamata > Gekkonidae > Gekko > Gekko japonicus. The sequence continues at coordinate 5,829 of NW_015164410.1, read as the reverse complement.
GAACCTCAGTACACTGTACACAGTACACCCTTCCTGATTTTATCCTCACAACAGTCCTGTGAGGCAAGTTAGGCTGAGAGAGAGTGAGTGGCCTGAATGGGAACTTCTGCCGTGTTTCATGTTTGGAACCCGGGTCTCACCAGCCACAGCACAGCACCAGCTTATAAAAGCATTTTAAAGACAGCAGTCCTGAGAACATAACACTAATTACTGACAACTACAACAGGGTTTACTTTTTGTAAATTACATTTCACTTTCAAGCTGCTGGAACTGAATGTTGTGGTAGAGCCCTGTGCTATCTCCTCACCTCCGGCAGCTGAAAACACACATGATGTCATTACATCACTGATTACTACTCGTTGCAGGGGAAAGTGTCGAGTGACTATGTGATGACATCATGACACCCATTATGTATTGCTAGAGGTTGAGTAGAAGGTAATAGTGGTAGTTAGAGTCACACAGTCTGTAATTTCTGGAATGAGCCTAGGGAATCCTATGATATATGTGGTTCTTCCGGTCACGTAAATGAAGTGCTTCGACTGCAAACTATAGTTTGTTGCAGCCTTTAAATCCTGAACTGTGGCTCGTTCTCTGCCTTCCAAACCCATAATAAACTATGATTAAGATTAGAGTCGGGGGGGGGATGTTTTTGTACTTGGTATATTGACAATTCTGTTTGTAGAAAATAAATTCTGTTAAGATGGTGACGTACATGGAGCCTTAGTGCTAGCAGCTCCTGCCTAAAAAACTCACCTAGCTGATTCCTCCATTCGCTGTCAACTCCCTGCCGGTTCGGGTAGCTCCCATACACCATATATCGATGCGGGACCAAGGAAATCGTGTGTGCAAGCTGTTATCTCTCCTGTCCTGGCGTGGTCCATGGAGGAGCTCACCGGCACCTGGGGCTGGCCCAGCTCGAACAGGGACGACGGACGGAGCCCCGGTCTCACCTGGGGATCGTGCCGCCAGTGGCCATGTGCATGGAGGCAGCCAGCTGCCAGCAGTCCTGCTTCTTCGACACGGCCGCCCTTTTAGGTTTGTGGCCAAGAGGACTCATCTTCTGTGCTGCTGTGCTTGTTCCTGTGGCTGGAGAGCCAGCTGGGGAGCCCAGAGGGGGTTTCTGGCCCCCTCAGGGTCAACCCAACTGTGCTCAATTTTACTGGGCCGATGGTATTATTAACTCACCGGCTGCGCGCTCCATCAGAGCTGTCTTTGAGAGTAAGAACTTTGGTCCTCTGGACCTTTGGGCCTCCTTGGGCAGCTGGCACGAGAACCGGGGGACCAGGAGCAGGGAGAACCAGGACTAGAACCTGCTGGGCCCCGAGGAAGCAGCTGCTACAGCACGACATCAGAGAGAGAGAGGGAGACGCCTCTATTGGAGCTACTACTCAGACTGAAGAAGGCCATAGGCTCATAGCCGGCTGGCAAGCAGATTCTTCTATGAACTGAGTTATCAAGACAGCACATTACTGTTAACCTAGAGCAGTGATGGCGAACCTTTTAGAGACCGAGTGCCCAAACTGTGACCCAAAACCCACTTATTTATCGCAAAGTGCCCACACGGCCATTTGACCTGAATCCTGAGGTTTTACTTTAGAAAAAACAACTCACACATTAACTTAAGATGATCCGAACAAAGTAAGGAAAGCAATCCCAAATGCTTTCATTTACTTAAAATTATTTGGCAGCAAATTCGACACTTTAATGACGGTCTGGGCCTGGCTGGGGCGATGGCACGCGGGCCCACAGAGAGCGCTCTGAGTGCCACCTCTGGCACCCCTGCCATAGGTTCGCCACCACTGATGTAGGTGAAGGTAGAGTCAAAAATTGATGAAGGGGAAACTGGTTCTGGTTCTCTTTCGGCACGGAGCACGCATGCCTCTCCGGGCCTTCCCTGATGTAGATCAGATAGAATGGGATCCTGCACTCTTGGAGATCCCTGCTCAAACAGAAGTTTAGCTATGCAGTAACTGATCTAGCCAGGGGTTCAAACCCTTATTCTCCTTTTGAAGACCAACACACAAACATGTTGAGCTGAAGAGACTGACCATGGAGTCATAGTAGATAACTCTATGAAAATGTCGAGACAGTGTGCAACTGCAATAAAAAAGGCCAACGCTATGCTGGGGATTATTAGGAAGGGAATTGAAAACAAATCAGCCAATATCATAATGCCCCCGTATAAATCAATGGTGCGACCTCATCTGGAATACTGTGTACAGTTCTGGTCACCAGACCTCAAAAAGGATATTATAGCATTGGGGAAAGTGTAGAAAAGGGCAATTAGAATGATAAAAGGGATGGAACACTTTCCCTATGAGGAAAGGTTAAAACGATTGGGGCTCTTTAGCTTGGAGAGACGACGAATGAGGGGTGACATGATTGAGGTTTATAAAATTATGCATGGGATAGAACAGGTACAGAAAGAGGTACTTTTCTCCCTTTCTCACAATACAAGAACTCGTGGGCACTCCATGAAATTGCTGACCGGTCGGGTTACAACAGATAAAGGAAGTACTTCTTCACCCAAAGAGTGATTAACACATGGAATTCCCTGCCATAGGAGGTGGCAGTGGCTACAAGCATGAATGGCTTCAAGAGGGAATTGTATAAACATATGGAGCAGAGGTCCATCAGTGGCTATTAGCCACAAGGTATAGATAGAAACTCTCAGTCTGGGACAAGTGATGCACTGTCTTCTTGGTGCTTGGCAGGGGGGGCAAGAGTGGGAGGGCTTCTAGTGTCCTGGTCCCACTGGTGGACCTCCTAATAGCACCTGGTATTTTTGGCCAATGTTTGACACAGAGTGCTGGACTGGAGGGGCCACAGGGGATGGGGTGTATTACTTTAGCATGCTAAGTAGCCAAGGCAGGTGGGTAAGGAAGCATGCAGACTTTCTTAGTTAAACAAGACAGCACTAGTTACCAACTAAGTACTGACAATCCATCTCAAATCTGTTCTTTGTTGGTTGTATGATGTCCCCAACCTAGGCACACCTGCTACCATCATTCCCCTCTGTCACCCTTTATTGCACACAGGTGCACACGGGTCTCAGCAACACCAAACAAGCAAGCACATGTGTAAATGAACCAGCTCCAAACAAAGCGACAGCTCCCTTTTTCCAAGCCCACCCCACACGAACACCAGATGCCTGAACACCAAAGAAGAGCACTTTCCCCATGTTCTCCCTGTCACAGGGACACCAGTGTCATCTTCCATCATCCTATCACAGCATCTCTTGCCCATCTGCCTCTCATTCACAACAGGAGGGTATCATACTTTGGTCACATCATGAGAAGACTAGACTCACTGGAAGAGACAGCAATGCTAGGACAAATCAAAAACAGTAGGTAAAGAGGAAGATCCTGCATGAGATGGATTGACTCAATAAAGGAAGCCACAGCCTTCATTTTGCAAAACCTGAGCAAGGTGGAGGAGCAGGGATAGGGAATCGAACTCAGTTCTCCAGTAAAATGGTACAACAATGGCAGAAGTCGCTGATGAATTTTGTTTGGCAGTATAAACGTCACAGAATCTCCCGTGCAACTCTAATTAAACCCAAGTCACTTGGTGGCTTGGCTTTCCCTGACCTCTCTCGCAACCGCGATGCCACACTTCTATCAAAACTTTTAAAGCACTACTCGCCTATCTATCTGGCAGACTGGAAAACCATTGAGAATATAGGGTTCCACCCTAAATCGCTGGAGGAAGTGTTATGGATGCCGCCGTCATCCCGCCCCAGAAGATCAGAATACAGTGAGCTTCTACAGGCATCTCTCGGGGCTTGGGACCGACTTAGAACTTATCTGGTCTCTCCATCTTCACCACTGCAGACGTTTTTGGGCGAGAGCTGGTTTTGCCCAGGGGAAGATACCTCGGCTTATCGCTGCTGGAGGAAGCAGGGCCTTACCAGATTTTGTGACATCATGGCCAGAGGCTTCCTACATAGTCAACAAGAAATAGAACGTAAGTTACAGGGACAGGTATCCTGGTTTGAATATGAACAAGTTAAACACTTAGTGTGTCATGACTCGCATACCCCTTTGCCAGATACGGTTTTGCGCCCGTTTGAAGATCTTATGGCGGCTCAGATCTTACCTAATAGGGGATTGGTGTCAAAAGTGTACTGTCTTCTTAATTCTCAACATAAAGAAGAACAGACTGGATATCAAACAAAATGGCATAGAGATATTGGTCAGTCGCTTACCTCCGAACAGTGGACTGCGATCTGGTCTTCTCCTCTTTGCCGCTCCCGTTCCACCAATATTCAAATGTTAACTTATAAACTTTTATTTCGATGGTATCTGACCCCGCATCAGCTGCATGGCATTAACCCCGTGATCTCGGACAGATGTTGGAAAAATTGTGGGGGCCGTGACACCTATATTCATTGCTGGTGGGAGTGTCCCAAGTTCCAGGCCTTCTGGAGAGAAGTCAATGCCCAAATACTTTTAATTACAGGTTGCGCCCTCCAACTACAACCCTCCTTGTTCCTTTTGAATCATTGGAGCCATCCTGCCCCCAATGGGCTTATGAAAGAGTTGATAGAATTGTGTCTTGCGGCCGCTAGGAATGTTATTGCATTTCATTGGAAATCCAAGAAGACGCTGCTATTGAGTGACTGGTTCCTGAAACTGTGGGACTTCTTTTTACAGGACAAAGTTTCCACTAGCATCCTACGATCCGAAAATCAACCCGTTCCTGACAATCTTCAAGAAAAATGGATGCCCCTCTTGGAAGCCTCAGCAGCACATAAAATCGACACCTCCCTGTTTGCCCTGCATAAACACCAGGACTTGCTTTCCTATTTTTAACTGTTTTTTATATTTAATTAAAAAAAATTAAAAAAAAAAGAATGCACAGGAGAGAAGTCTCACCTTGGCTCTTTCACTTCCTGTCCTGGCAGGAGCCACTGACTTCGGGTTTCAGCACCCTGCTAAAAGCGAATATCACCCAAACATCCTCTATTTTAACGATCCTCTATTTTAAGGAACATTTTGACAAAGTGACAGGACTCCAATACACAGAATGAAGATAGAAACATGAATTCAGCAGAATAATCAGAGAAAGTTTACTAAGAGGAACCAAGATAACAAACACTGAGAGGGGGGAAAGAGGAGGGGGTTTTTACCCTCGCCACGACAAGGCAGTGAACCATGAGACCTTAAGGAGTCTCGAAATGGCTTTCAACTGCCTTCCCTTCCTCTCCCCACAGCAGGCATCCTGTGAGACAGGTGGGGCTGAGAGAGTTCTGAGCCGCACTGTGACTGGCCCAAAGTCACTCAGCATGCTTCAGGTTGAGGAGCGGGGACAGGGAATCGAACCCAGTTCTCCAGAGTAGAGTCTGCTGCTCTTAACCACTGCGCTATGCTGGCTCTACAGTAATATCTGAGCATGTTGCAGTACAGTACTATGAAGCCCAGGAATATTTGTCCCCAGCTCTAGCACCCATGCAATATTTATCCACACTGTAATTCTGTCTCAGAGAACAGAGAGTTCAAAAAGGAAGGGAAGGACAGCAAGGAGAGTGAGAGATGACCGATTGTTTTCTGCATGGAAATGCCATATGGGAGAGTTTCCCTGTCTCTAGACACCTGATAGCCTTCAGACCTACACAGGAAGTCTGGAGTCCCAGGAGGGGTGCTCATCAAGGCCACATGGGGTTCCAAGCAAGAACTCCAGACAAAAATCCAAGGTAAAAGCCCAGGAAGAAGTTTAGAAGCAGGGCCGGCCCGAGGTGTTTCTGCGCCCTAGGCAAGGCCAGCTTGTGGCGCCCACTCCCCCGCTCCCCTCCCTCCCATCTCTTTGTTGGGCCTTCCTTGCGCTTCA
>NW_015164409.1:21821-23354 GCF_001447785.1 Gekko japonicus | reverse complement strand
ACTTCCGGTGATGCCAGGGGGCGTGGAAAGGGTCTTGCCTGCCCTAGTTCCTGTTTCTGGCCTGGACCTGCTAGGCACCGGAGTCTTGAGGGTCAAGGCAGAGGTCATTCCGTAGGAAAAGGGGTACAGGAGCTCACTGGCATCACTGATTTGCACATGCCAGACACAGGAACTCGGGCCGAGGAGGCCCAGCCTAGGGCAGGGGGCAGCCCCCCCCCGGACACAACACCAGAGCCCTCCTACGGGGCTGCCCTCTCTCTCTCTCTCTCTCATAAGCGCACACTAGAGAATCCACAGTGCCCTTCCCGACTGGGGTCTGCTTGCTCACGCAGTAACAACCGAGTCAGAAGGTGCGTGGAAAGGGGACTACTTAGCGTGGCCACCGCCGGGCACTCGGGGGGGGGATGGGACACCCCTTCCTCCTCCTGCTCCTGGAGGCCCTGAAGCAGGAGGGTTCCCACTGGGAGGAGCCTGGACGTGCCAGCAGCCTGGGACAAGGACCAGGCTGGGGGCAGCGGCAAGCCCCCCTCCAAGCCCAGAGGCCCCCACCTCCAGAAGCCGCCTCCCCTCAGAGCCACCCTTGCCCCCCCCGCTCGGCGGGAGCCCTGCACCACGCCGGAGGGGGAGAGGCCCAGGCACTGCTGCTGCACCGGCGGCGACCCCCGAAGGCCACCAGAGCATCACTTGCCCCACCAGGAGGAGGGCGGGCTGCACACACGGAGGGAGGGAGGGGGCGGCGCACACACTGGCTCGCACACAGCAGGAGGCGCGGGGCGCAGAGAGATGCACTCGCTCACTCACCCCCTTGGGTCGCCGGTCACCTCGGAGGAGGAGGAGGAGGGGAGCCGGCCCACCGGCTCCCCCCCCCAGCGGACTCTGTGTCCCACAGTGGCCAGCAATACCAGGGGCCATCAGGAGGTCCAGCAGTGGGGCCAGGAGGACACCAGAAGCCCCTCCCCACTGTTGCCCCCCTGCCCCCACGCAAGCACAAAGAAGACAGAGCATCCCTTGCCCCAGTCATAATAACAGAAAAGAAGCCAGTGTTGGCTCAGGCCAAAGGCCCATCCAGTCCAACACTCTGTGTCACACAGTGGCCAGAAATACCAGGGACCATCAGGAGGTCCAGCAGTGGGGCCAGGACATTAGAGGCCCCTCCCACTGTTGACCCCCCCCCGCAAGCACCAAGGAGACAGAGCAGAGTCCCAGAGCCCCTATCTATACCTTGTGGCTCATAGCCACTGATGGACCTCTGCTCCATATAAGAACATAAGAGACGCCAATGTTGGATCAGGCCAATGGCCCCTCCAGTCCAACACTCTGTGTCACACAGTGGCCAGAAATACCAGGTGCCATCAGGAGGTCCAGCAGTGGGGCCAGGACATTAGAAGCCTTCCCACTGTTGACCCCCCCCCCAAGCACCAAGAAGACAGAGCATCCCTTGCCCCAAAGCCCCTATCTGTACCTTTTGGCTCATAGCCACTGATGGACCTCTGCTCCATATAAGAACATAAGAGACGCCAATGTTGGATCAGG
>NW_015164409.1:17850-20818 GCF_001447785.1 Gekko japonicus | reverse complement strand
GGGGGGAGGGGGAGATAGGCAGGCTCTCCTAGACGCCTCCTCCGTGGGACGACGACGTGTCAGAGGAGGAAGAAGGCATCACTCGCAGCTCTAGGGGTGGGGTCCCCGTCATCACCCTCCAAGTCCTCATGGGCCAGTCCCCCCCCCCCCACTCTCCCTCCCAGGCGGGGAAAAAGGCCCTCCATTCTCTCAACGCCAGAGGCCTCTCTCTGCTCCGGCCAGGTGGACCTTTGTCATCATCCGGCCATTACAGAGACACACACACACACACTCTGTGTACCGTCCTTTTAATGGGCTCCCAGGCCACGGACCCACTCACTTGCTAAAGCAAGATGACAGGGGGGGGGGGAAACAGGACAAGGGCCAGTCCAGCCTTTCTTAGCATTTCTTCTCTTCCCAGCCCGCATTTTCAGACATAGCCACCAGGGAACCAAAGTCTAATATCTGGACAGGATGGATTTCCGTTATTGTGGTTAGAATCCTCAAGGGCACTTGACAGTCTTCTATCTAATGTCTGTCAGAGGTGCTGACATTGACTGTGTTCACTGAGCTTAGCATGTTCACTCAGGTCCGAGTGCAGTTTCATAAACTGTGCCTACAACAAGGCCAACCCCTTTGAGCCAGATAGCTGGAAAGGCGGGAGATAAATACAAACAATAGATAAACAAACAAACCGAGCTTTATTCACAGTGTCAGCTTTCAGTGTGTCTGAAGAAGTGCCTTTTGCACATGGCAAGCGTGAGACTTCAGGCAGCTCTCTCAACGAGGGATTCAGCTTTACGAGAGCAAGTCAAGGACCAAGGCAGACTGGAGAGCAACAGGCCCGCTCTTTTCAAACTATATCCGGGCTTGGGTAGCCACACCCCCTGGTGAGTTAACAACCAATCAGAACTAGAACATAACAACCAATCAGTTCAACTCCCTCCATGGCCTACCAGATACCGTCGTGACCGATAACGGGACTCAATTTATGTCAGCTGAGTTCTAAGAGTTCAACAACCTCAGTAAACATATAACTTCAGCTCCTTCCCACCCCTCCACAAATGGGCGGGCAGACACACCGAAAGCTTGCACTGTGAACAGAGCTCGGTTTGTTCATTTATTTATTTCTCTATTGTTTATATTCATATCCCGCCTTTCCAGCTATCTGGCTCAAGGCGGTTGGTCTTGTTGTAGGCCCAGTTTATGAAACCCTGTTCTGCCCTCTGCACTCGGACCTGAGTGAACATGCTAAGCTCACAGTCTTCAGCACCTCTGACGGACATAGACAGAAGACATGTGAAGTGCCTTTGAGGATTCTAACTGCAATCCATGAACCTGTGTGCAGATGTTAGGCTTTGGTTCCCTGGTGGCTATTGCTCAAAATGCAGGCTGGGAAGAAAAGAAATGCCCACCGGCCGTTATTACTGCTTCCCCCCCCCTGTCATCTTGCTTGCTTTAGCTAGCCAGCGGCGTAGGTCCCTGGCCCGTGAGTCAAAGCGAACCTAAAAGAATGTACAGGGTGTCCCCCCACCCCTTTGCAACTGCAGCAGGAGAGACCTCGTGGCCGGAGCAGAGGGAGGCCTCTTGTTGGACAGGAGGAAGGGCCTTTTTCCGCCTGGGAGGGAGTCCCACCGGGGTGGTGGCTGGCCCCTGGCAGAGTCTGATGACGGGACCCATAGAGCTGCTGTGTGATGCCATCTTCCTCTGACACCAGCGTCGTCCCATGGAGGAGTCTCTGAGACCCTCTGCGTGTCTCCCCCCTCCTCACCCGAGGGAGAGCGGTGGAGGGATGCGACACCCGCCTGGCTGGACTTGGAGAGGCCTCCTCCTCCCCCCCTCCTGTCGAGGTCACCGATGGAGGAGGCATTGATCTGGATCCGGCCCTGATGCCCGCACACACACAGAGAGGAGTGCCGCTGCGTGTCCCTGTCCCTCAGAAGAGTCTCTCCAAGGCGCCCCCCCCCATGACCCCCTTCCTTCCGCGGGGCTTCCCTCGCCTGGATCTACCCGGGAGACCTCCTGCTGCTGCTGCTGCTGCTGCAATCCACGCTCCCCCCCCCCAGTCGTCGTGGGTGGTCCTGCTGCCTGACCCCCCCCCCCCCCCCCCCCAGTCGTCGTGGGTGGGGGGCAATGTTCCCTCTAAGCTGTGGAGCCTTGTGAGCAAAAATTCTCCTTTGTGAGTGACTGGCACTAAAGTTGTGAGCGAGCGATCTGGCTACTGAATAAATCAGTTTGCTCTGGACTTGCAGTGTTCCCTCTGAGCTGAGTTAGTGTGAGCCGGCTCACAGTTCTTTAGCCTCTGGCTCACACGTTTTTGTCTCAGCCCAGGAAGGGATGGGGCTCCAGAGCACGCTCCGCTGGGGGGACCCTGCCTGCCCGTCAGGAGGGGCGGGGCGGGACCTCTCCGTCGTCGAGGGGTCGGCGGTATCAGGGGGAGGGGGACTCTGGAAGGGCGCGTGGCGTGGCGTTGCCTGGCGAGGCGGGGCCTCCTGCAGACGAGGGGGGGCAGGCCCACTCTGCAGACGTCGCCCTCGCCGGGCTTCCCCCCCCACACACCGTTCTCGCCCACGGACCCCCACCCCCCACGCGCATGCGCGCAATGCAAACGGCCGACGCTCGCGCCTTCCTTCAGGGGAGCCGGCTGCGGCCCCGCCCCCTCCTCCACGCCCCGAGGCCCGCGCCAGTTCCGCCCTTCTCTCGGGACCGGGCGGAAGTGACGACTCCTTCCCCCACATCCACTTCCGGTCCCTGCCTCCCCGGAGCGGCGTTGGCCTGCGGCGGCGGCGGAGGCGAAGGTAGGCGGGGAGGGGAGGGGCAGCCGGAGCCACGTGCCGTCGTCCCCCACCCCACCACGTCGGAAAGGGGGGCGGGGTCTGGGGGGGCCACCCCCCTCCGCGCTTTCACACCCTCCCCCCGCCCCCCCCTCACTCCCCCCTGCCGCGGGGGGGGGGCCCGGGGGGGTGGGGGCGGGGGGGGGGCGGAGACT
>NW_015164409.1:12069-14204 GCF_001447785.1 Gekko japonicus | reverse complement strand
AATTTTCTTCAGTTTAAGTCTGAATTTTGCAATGAGTAGCTCATGATCTGAGCCACAGTCAGCTCCAGGTCTTGTTTTTACTGACTGGATAGAGCTTCTCCATCTTTGACTGCAAATTGTAGAGTGTGTAGAGTCGCCTCTTAGGTTGTTGGAAAAGGGTATTCGTTATGACCAGTGTGTTCTCTTGACAAAACTCTGCTAACCTTTGCCCTGCTTCATTTTGCTTTCCAAGGCCAAACTTGTCTGTTATTCCGGTTACCTTTTGATTTCCTACTTTAGCATTCCAGTCCCCTATGATGATGAGGACATCATTTTTTGGTGTTAGTTCTAGGAGGTGTTGTAGATCTTCATAGAACCGGTCCACTTCAGCCTCTTCTGCATCAGTGGTTGGGGCATAGACTTGGATTACTGTGATGTTGAATGGTGTGCCTTGGAATCGGACCGAAATCATTCTGTCATTTTTGAGATTGTATCCCAATACTGATTTTTGAACTCTCTTGCTGACTATAAAGGCCACACCATTTTTTTAACGAGATTCCTGGCCACAGTAGTAGATATAATGGTCTTCTGAGTTAAATTTGCCCATTCCTGTCCACTTTAGTTCACTGATTCCTAAGATATCGATGCTCAGTCTTGCCATCTCATTTTTGACCACGTCAAGCTTGCCTTGATTCATAGATCTTACATTCCAGGTCCCTATCTATACCTTGTGGCTAATAGCCACTGATGGACCTCTGCTCCATATGTTTATCTAATTCCCTTTTGAAGCCGTCAAAGGATCCTGAGTGGCTAAGGTCATTTCAGATTCCATCCACAAGAAATGGTCAGTTTTTGTGAGAACAAAAGACAAATATTGCTGAAAACATAAAGGGGTTTTCTTCAGCTCAGTGTTTTCACGCATTCACGTGAACAACCTGTTCTGCTTCTTGAGTTAGTTAGAATGGGACATGGTCATCTTCAGCATCCTGACACATCTGTAAGCGAGTCGGAAAGTGTTGTTTTTGAATGCATCTCAGATCGCCGTTTGCATTGTGTGTAGTAGATATGGGGAGATGAAATAAGGTACTTGAAATCTAGCGAACAAGACACCACGATTTGATTCCACTGTCACAGGGTGCGACTTCCCCAAAAGATTTAGGGGATGAAGTGTATAAGGTCTGGGACTCAGCCAATGCTCCCTCTAAGCTGTGGAGTCCTGCGAGCAAGAATTCTGCTTTGTGAGCTCCTGGCCATTAAAGTTGTGAGCGGGCGATTTTGCTACCACATGAATCAGTTTGCTCTGGAGCCCTCCTTCCTGAGCTAAGACAAAAATGCGTGAGCCAGAGGGTAAAAAACTGTGAGCTGGCTCACACTCACTCAGCTTAGAGGGAACACTGGACTCAGCCATACGCTCCAGGTCGGGTTTTCCATCTACTGTTGTCCCTAAGGAGAGAGACATGCTCTTCAGGGGGTGTGGTTACCCAAGCCCTGATAGTTTGAAAAGAGCGCCTGTTGCTCTGTAGTCTGACTTGGTTCTTGACTTGTTCTGATAAAGCTGAATCACTCTGTTGAGAGAGCTGCCTGGAGTCTCACGCTTGTCATGTGCAAAAGGCACTTCTGCAGACACACCAAAAGCTGACACTGTGGATAGAGCTCAGTTTGTTTGTTTATTATTTATATATCTATATCTATCTATCTATCATCTATCTATCTATCTATCTATCTATCTATCTATCTATCTATCTATCTATCTATCTAGCTATCCCGCCTTTCCAGGTATCTGGCTCAAGGGGGTTGGTCTTGTTGTACGCACAGTTTATGAAACCCTGTTCTGCACTCGGACCTGAGTGAACATGCTAAGCTTAGTGAACACAGTCGTCAGCACCTCTGACGGACATAGATAGAAGACATGTTAAGTGCCTTTGAGGATTCTAACTGAAATCCATTGTGAACCTGTATCCAGATATTAGACTTTGGTTCCCTGGTGGCTATTGCTTGAAAGGCAGGCTGGGAAGAAAAGCTAAGCAATGGCAACCAGCAGGTATACCAGGTTTTTCTGGTCATCTTGCTTGCTGTAGCCAGCGGAAGGGGCATAGGTCCATGGCCTGTGAGTCAAAGGGAACCTGAAAGGACAGACACAGAGAGTGTCCCCCCCC
>NW_015164409.1:11221-12052 GCF_001447785.1 Gekko japonicus | reverse complement strand
AGCATGACAAGCGTCATGGCCAGAGGAGAGAGAGGCCTCTTGTTGGACAGGATGGAAGGGGGGGGGGTTGTGGCTGGCCCGGGGTGCAGAGTCCAATGAGGGGACCCCCCTGGAGCTGCTGTGTGATGCCACCTTCCTTCCTCTGACACCAGCGTCGTCCCGTGGAGGAGTCCAGGAGACCCTCTTCTGTGTGTGTCGCCTAAGGGGGGGGGAGAGGGCAGTGTGGGGGGATCCGGAAGCCCCCGTGGCTGGACTCTGGTCTATGGGCCTCCTCCCTCCCTCCCCCCCTCCCTCCCCAAGGTCGTCCTCACCAATGTTCCCTCTAAGCTGTGGAGTCCTGTGAGCAAAAATTCCACTTCGTGAGCAGCTACTGGCATTAGAATCCTGAGCAAGTTATTTGGCTGCTGCATAAATTAGTTGGCTCTGGAGCCTTTCTTCTTGAGCGGAGACAAAAACGTGTGAGCCGGAGGCTAAAAGACTGTGAGCCAGCTCACACTAACTCAGCTCAGAGGGAACACTGGACTCGTCACCCGTCGAGGGTCACTGATGCGGGACCTGGTCCTGATCCAGACAGACACACACACACACACACACACAGAGGTATGTGCTGGTGCTGCTGGTGCTGCTGCGGAGTGTCGACCCCCTCCCTCCTGCGGCTTCCCTCGCCTCTGGGTCGACCCGTGGAGGTCGCACGCCCCCCCCCCCCCGGGTGAGGCTCCTCCTGCTGCTCCTCTTCCTCCTCCTCCTCCTCCTGCGGGGGGGACTGGTAGGAAAGCCATCATTCGGGGCTTTTGGTGGGGGGGGGGGTTTTTGGCGCCCCTAAGGGCCGGC
>NW_015164409.1:8949-11138 GCF_001447785.1 Gekko japonicus | reverse complement strand
GCGGCCGGTAGGCGGGGGGGGGAGGGATAGCCACCTGCCGTCTCCCTTGCTCCGGATTGCAAGACTAGATCGAATGGATCAATGGGTGGAAATTATAAGGGAGTTGTTGCCTGCTAAATATCCTGTGCCTGGTGGTGTTCAGTGTTTTTCTAAATAACCTGGAGGAAGACATAATAGAGGGGATGCTCATCAAATTTGGGGATGACACGAAGCTGGGTGGGATGGCTAATTCTGAAGAAGACAGAGTCTGGATTCAAAATGATCTCTATACCACAAGGTATAGGCAGGGGCTCTGGGGCGAGTGATGCTCCGTCTTCTTGGTGCTTGGGGGTGGTGGTCAACAGTGGGAGGGGCTTCTAATGTCCTGGCCCCACTGCTGGACCTCCTGAGGGCCCCTGGTGTTTCTGGCCACTGTGTGACACAGAGAGTGTTGGACTGGACGGGCCTTTCGCCTGACCCAACACTGGCTTCACTTATGTTCTCTTATGTCCGGGGCAAGGGAGGCTCCTGTTGAATCTCCAATGACTCAGAAATAAATCCACGTTTAAAGGTTAAAGCAAAATTTATTCCAAAGCGTTTGAAAGAAGCAGGAACAATAGAATTGTTAGGAATGGACACATGCCCCACAGGGTAACGTAATAAAGGAACTTTGAACCAAGTTATAACCAATAGATCCTATTCCCGCCGGCGCAAAGAGGGAGTACACAGGCAGGTAATTACATGGGAACATAACGGTTTGCCTTTCCCAAAACAGACCCTTAGTTCACAAGCGAAAGACACTACTAACGAGCAAGCAGATAACATAGCCTCATTCCCCCACACCAGCTGGATAACCTTGAGCAGTTACAGGCACCTACTAAACAAGAATGTGAAACTGACAACAGAAAAATAGAGGGGGGGAAGGGAATACACTCAGGGAACCAGAAACCTTAATGGCAGCTTGCTGACATACTGCCCCCCTGAAAATACCACTTACTCCACTTCTCCCGGAACCTCCCGGCTTGTCAGGGAAACGTTTATGGAATTGACGCAGCAAATAAGGGGCCTGAATATCCCCTACTTCCACCCATTCACGCCCATTCCCAAAATCCACCCACTCAATGAGGTACCAACGTTTCCCCCGTTTAAGTTTACAATCGAGGATGTCCGCAATTTCAAAATGTTCCTCCCCTTCGAGCAAGATAGGTGGTGGAGGGACATGTTTCGGACGCCAGTTAGACGACCCGGGGTCTTTTTTCAACAGACTCATATGGAAAACGGAATGCAAGGCCCTTAAATTTTTTGGTAGTTCCACATCAACAGCCACATTATTAAGTATTTTCCGAACACGAAAAGGACCAATAAATTTCCAACCCAGTTTACGACTAGGACGCAAGAGCTTAATATTTTTAGTTGACACATACACAAAATCACCAGGCTGCAGACCCAAACCCGCCACCCTTCCTCTGTCAGCCTGAGCTTTATAAGCCGCCTTAGCAGCATTCAAAGTTTCACACAAAAGAGGCCATGCTTGTTGTAGGGATTGACACCATGCACCCGCATCCGTAGGCTGAAGAGGATGTTCCACTCCCAAAAAGGGTAATAGGGGGCTGTCATAGCCGAAGACAGCTTTAAAGGGAGACATCCCAATTGAACTGTGATCAGTGTTATAACAGTACTCAGCCAAAGGTAGCAGATCACACCAGTCGGACTGTTGGTAATTGGTAAAGCAACGGAGATACTGTTCCAAAGTTTGATTTACGCGTTCCGTCTGTCCATCAGTTTCTGGATGATAGGCCCTACTGAGTCCTTCGACAGCAGTTCTCGCCAGAATTTAGAAACGAATTGAGTTCCTCTTTCGGATATGATCTTGGTTGGCAACAGATGGAGGCGCACCACGTGGTAAAGAAACGTTTTGGCTAAAGCCTGGGCAGTAGGCAAAGAAGGGAACGGAACGAAATAGATACCACTTCCCATGGTCTGGAGGGGGTGGGGAGGGGTTGGAGTAAACCGGGTGGTTTCCCCCCCCCCGAGGTTTTGACAAGGCGCATGTTTGACAGGTCCGCACAAATTCCAACATGTCCATGCGCATGCGGGGCCACCAGAATTGTCTGCGGAGCAATTGTAGTGATTTAACAAAGCCCCAGTGGCCCGCCAGTTTCGAACCATGCGCTGCTTGCAGTGTTTCTCCTCTCAGCGCAACAGGAACA
>NW_015164409.1:3491-8204 GCF_001447785.1 Gekko japonicus | reverse complement strand
CGGATCCATTTCCAACCCACCTCCCGAAATACGGAAGCCCAAAAAATCAATGTGCGTCTGATGAAATTCACATTTGGACAGTTTGGCAAAGAGTTTGTGCTTGTGTAACCGTTTGAGTACTTCTCTGACCAATTTGACATGGGAGGGGAGGTCCTGGGAGTATATCAACACGTCATCTAAATAAACAATCACCCCTTTGAACAACAAGTCATGCATGACCTCATTAATCAAGTTCATGAAGACCCCCGGAGCCCTACTCAAACTGTCCCAACGGGGTGTTGAACGGTCTTCCCCTCATCCCCTTCTTTGATGCGCACACAAAAATAGGCGTCTCGTAGATCAAGTTTGGAGAATATCCTCCCCTTGGTAGCCTCCGCTACCAGGTCTTTAATCAACGGCAATGGGAAGGCATTAGTCGTGGAAATGGCATTCAACCCACGATAGTCTGTACATAGTCTGAGCCCCCCGTCTTTCTTTTTCCGGAAAAGAACTGGAGCTGCAAAAGGAGAGGAAGCTGGGCGGATGAATCCCCTAGCTAGGTTCTTGTCGAGGAACTTTCGCAGTTCAGCCTTCTCCGCCGGCCCCATCGCATAGATTTTGCCTTTTGGCAATTTGCTCCCGGGCAACAGTTCAATGGAGCAGTCAGTGTTGCGATGGGGGGGTAAATCGTCAGCCTCCTCCTCCCCAAATACCCGTGCTAAGTCCCGATAGTCGGGTGGGAGGGTCGCTACTTCCTCAGGGGACAGCGTAGCGCACGGGAAGTTGGTTAATGGTGGGTCACCCCATTCCTTCTGCCATCGGTGTGAGATGCATCTGGGTGACACAAAATCTACCCTCCCCTCTTCCCACAGTATGTATGGGTCATGGGAGAAAAGCCACGGGGCTCCCAGGACAAACGCAAACTGCGATTCAGGTGCAACTATAAAAGTCCTCTGCTCCCAATGTTCCCCTGCCCCCAACCGAAGTGGCATAGTCTCGTGAGGACAAGGTTTCATAGGCGCCCCATCCATTTGGGTAAAAATGATAGGGGATTTCAGCTTCTTTATACCAGCTTCCAACCCCGCTACCACCCTAGGGCTGATCAAATCTCTCCCACACCCCAAGTCAACGAGTGCTTTTACTCTCACATGTGTCCCCAAAATCGGGTTAATCAACGACACAGTCACGAAAAAGAGGGAGGGGGGTTCTCTCACCACCACTGGCGCATCGAGAACAGAGTCCTGCTGTTTTGCGCCGTTTACAACAGGACGTTCTCGTTTCCCGTCATCTCCAGCTCTGGCTCGGGCGATTCTTCGATGTTGTCATCCGGCGCAGCTTGCAAAGCTTTGGAGAAGCTGGGTCGCGCGACTCCCTTCTTTGATGGAGTGGCCAGTTTTCCTTTGGTGGTTGGAGGCGGCTCTTTCGCTGGGGTAGTCCCGCAATCCGCAGCGAAATGGCCTCGTTCCCCACATCTGAGGCAGAGTCCTGTCTTCATTCTGAATTCTCTAGCTGCTTCGGAGAGTCGTGTGGACTTCTGTTTGGGAGTAGAAGAGTGGCTCACCTTCCCACCGCTGGCAGCCGAATCCAGTTTGATGGTCTGAAGCCGACTCTCCGCTCCTTCGGCTTCCTGCGCCCATGCCATGAGGGAAACTGGCTCCACAGATCTCAGCACCGTCTCACTGATGTCTTGATTTAAACCGAGTCTGTACATTTCGGCCAACAAATGGTCAGGGCAATCCCTCAACTTAGCGGCTTGGTTCTGGAACTCGGCAGTGTATTCTCTCACCGACTGCCTGCCTTGTTTAAAGGTGCGCAAGAAGCGCTTTGCCCTTTGACTCGTATTCACGTCCTCGAAACGACCCCTCAGCGCCCACATAAACGCCCGCAGATTAAAAAGTTCGGGGCCGCGGCTATGGTGTAATCCAACATACCAGGTGGCCGCCGCTCCTTTTAATCGGGCCGCAATCACGTCGATTCGGCTGCTGTCATCTGGAAACAGATGTCCGCTCTGGGCGATAAATTTCTGTACTCTCACCATGAAGAATGCCAGGTCGTCAGGGTTACCATCAAAAGTAGCCTCCAATAAATCTTTGGGCCGCTGCCTCGGTCCCAATTGCAAGGGACCCAATGGGCCAGGACCTCCAAGTGGTTGAGGAGCCGGTGCCGCTGGAACCCCAGGCTGTAGTGGAACAAGGGGAGGGGGCAGCACTGGAGGCGCCTGTCCTGGTATCGGTGGCTGTCCCGCCGGAGGCTGTGGCGGTACCTGTTGTCTCGGAGGAGGGGGCCCCGGCGGTTGCTGGACCCCTTGTGCCACCATCAGGTTCGCCAGTCGCTGGTCCATCATAGTCGGCAAAGCATCGAAAACATCCGCCACCGTGCGCATGATTTGTTGCAACGACCGTTCGATTTCCTCCAGTCGGTCTTCGCCTGGGTCTCTGTGGGTCTCGCTGAGTCCGGGGCCTGATCCTATCCCCGGATCGTCCTCCCAAAACTCGTCTTCCTCCTCTCGGTACCTTCCGCGTCTCTGCTCGCGTTCACCCAGGCTGTCCCGGAGGCCGCTACCCCGGTAAGAGTACGTCTCTCTCGTGCCTCTGGTATCAGACCTCGTCCAGTCCTCAGAGGCCCGCATCGATTTCCGACCCCATTGGCTCGGGGTTGGAGGCAGCCATGGTAGGTAGCCCGGGCGAGGTACCGTTCCCCCAACTGCTCCCGTAGCAGTCACTGAGACGGGCGCCGTGGTGACCATTGGGGTCGCAGAGGTTACCGGGATGCCAAGCAAATCCCCCTCTGTTGTAGGTACCATTGTAGGTACGGTTGTAGGTGTGTTCCCCTCTGTCCCGCTCATGATTTCGATCAGACTCGAGACGATGAGGAAAGGTGATTCCTAACAAAATGTTGAATCTCCAATGACTCAGAAATAAATCCACGTTTAAAGGTTAAAGCAAAATTTATTCCAAAGCGTTTGAAAGAAGCAGGAACAATAGAATTGTTAGGAATGGACACATGCCCCACAGGGTAACGTAATAAAGGAACTTTGAACCAAGTTATAACCAATAGATCCCATTCCCGCCGGCGCAAAGAGGGAGTACACAGGCAGGTAATTACATGGGAACGTAACGGTTTGCCTTTCCCAAAACAGACCCTTAGTTCACAAGCGAAAGACACTACTAACGAGCAAGCAGATAACATAGCCTCATTCCCCCACACCAGCTGGATAACCTTGAGCGGTTACAGGCACCTACTAAACAAGAATGTGAAACTGACAACAGAAAAATAGAGGGGGGGAAGGGAATACACTCAGGGAACCAGAAACCTTAATGGCAGCTTGCTGACATACTGCCCCCCTGAAAATACCACTTACTCCACTTCTCCCGGAACCTCCCGGCTTGTCAGGGAAACGTTTATGGAATTGACGCAGCAAATAAGGGGCCCGAATATCCCCTTCTTCCACCCATTCCCACCCATTCCCAAAATCCACCCACTCAATGAGGTACCAACGTTTCCCCCGTTTAAGTTTACAATCGAGGATGTCCGCAATTTCAAAATGTTCCTCCCCTTCGAGCAAGATAGGTGGTGGAGGGACATGTTTCGGACGCCAGTTAGACGACCCGGGGTCTTTTTTCAACAGACTCATATGGAAAACGGAATGCAAGGCCCTTAAATTTTTTGGTAGTTCCACATCAACAGCCACATTATTAAGTATTTTCCGAACACGAAAAGGACCAATAAATTTCCAACCCAGTTTACGACTAGGACGCAAGAGCTTAATATTTTTAGTTGACACATACACAAAATCACCAGGCTGCAGACCCAAACCCGCCACCCTTCCTCTGTCAGCCTGAGCTTTATAAGCCGCCTTAGCAGCGTTCAAAGTTTCACACAAAAGAGGCCATGCTTGTTGTAGGGATTGACACCATGCACCCGCATCCGTAGGCTGAAGAGGATGTTCCACTCCCAAAAAGGGTAATGGGGGGCTGTCATAGCCGAAGACAGCTTTAAAGGGAGACATCCCAATTGAACTGTGATCAGTGTTATAACAGTACTCAGCCAAAGGTAGCAGATCACACCAATCAGACTGTTGGTAATTGGTAAAGCAATGGAGATACTGTTCCAAAGTTTGATTTACGCGTTCCGTCTGGCCATCAGTTTCCGGATGATAGGCACTACTGAGTCCTTGCTCCACCCCCATGGTGGACATCAGTTCTCGCCAAAATTTAGAAATGAATTGAGTTCCTCTGTCGGATATGATCTTGGTCGGCAACAGATGGAGGCGCACCACGTGGAGAAAAAACATTTTGGCTAAAGCCTGGGCAGTAGGCAAAGAAGGGAACGGAACGAAATAGATACCACTTCCCATGGTCTGGAGGGGGTGGGGAGGGGTTGGAGTAAACCGGGTGGTTTCCCCCCCCCCGAGGTTTTGACAAGGCGCATGTTTGACAGGTCCGCACAAATTCCAACATGTCCATGCGCATGCGGGGCCACCAGAATTGTCTGCGGAGCAATTGTAGTGATTTAACAAAGCCCCAGTGGCCCGCCAGTTTCGAACCATGCGCTGCTTGCAGTGTTTCTCCTCTCAGCGCAACAGGAACATACAGCTTCCCTTCAGAGTAAACCAAGCCATTTGGGTCACGGGAACATTGAGGAAGTTCTTTGACCAGCGCCTCATCCTCTGGGGCCCAGGCTGAAACATATCTTTGACACCACTCCCCCCCTGCGACAGAGTATCAGAGGGTG
>NW_015164409.1:1483-3235 GCF_001447785.1 Gekko japonicus | reverse complement strand
TTGCAGATTGGAAAGATCTGAAAGACTATATGGAGAAATACTGGGATGTAAAGGACAATTTGCTTAGCTTTGACAATTATTGACTTGTGATGGCAGAAATAAAGGGATAAATATATAAGAATAACAGTTAAAGAATACGTTACCTATAAATGTGTTGTGATAGTAAGAATAGACGCTAGGGAGTAAATGTAAGTTTTGTGCAGGAGGTTGAAACACTGTGGGAAGCCAGAATTGGGGGGGGGGGTTAAGGAGGAAAAGGATGTAAAACAATTTAAAGTTTGATGTGTGCTGGAATTTTTATAATATCCGAACAAAATTGTTTTTCAAAAAAGAAAAGAAAAAGAGACTGCTGAATTGCAGCTGATAATGAAGCTCAATGCATCCTCCTGGGCTGAATTGAGACCTAGGCTTCTTCTCTCATTACCAAGGCCTGCTGTTGTCATTTGGTGTCTGAAATCACTTCACTCTCAAAGATAGAAGGACAGATGGACTCACAGTCCAGCTGTAACTGAAGAAGTGAGCAGTGGCTCATGAAAGCTCCTGCCCTCCCACAAGTTTTGTGAGTCTTGATCTTTTTCGCTAATGAGGAATGCGAGCTGTGCTGTTAGGTTTCAGCTCCCCATGTGTTAGAAATGGAAAGGGGGATCTCTCCAAGTGCCATTGGACTACCCCCCTCGCTCTCTCCCTCCCTCTCTCTGAAGAAGTGTGCTTGCTCACAAAAGCTTATGCCTGGAATAAAACATTTTTGGTCTTAAACACAGAACTCTCCCTCCCTCTCCTCTCTGGTCTGCGACTTTGCCTCTTTCCTTGCTGACTCTCAGAGTCCTCCTGGGCCTCCCAGACCTTGCTGGGTCCCTTTCGGTTTGGAGGGGAAGGCCTGGATGGGTCGGAGAGCACACTAGGAGAAGCGAGTTCGGGAGCCAAGCGGAGGTGCGGAGGCTGAGAGAAAAGAGTCAGTGGGCTCAAGCAGCTGCCCAGTGGAAATGGGTTAAAACGCTCAAGGCTGTTTAGCCAAGAAAAGAGGCCAGGAAAGGGAGTCGTGACAGAGGTGTAGAAACATTCCAATTGGGAACCTGCAAGGACTTGTTTGGGGGGGGCCCTCTCCTTTCCCCTCCCCCACACTTTCCTCTTTCCTGAAAGCCCCCATAGCCTCTCCCCCTTTCCCTGTTTCCTTCTCTCCTTCCATGGTTGCCAATCTCCAGGTGGGGCCTGGCGATCCCCCTGGAATTACGAGGGGTCTTCCAGCTCCAGAGATCAGTTCCCCCCGAGGGTTGCCAGCTCCAGGTTGGGAAACCCCTGGAGATTGGGGGGGTGGAGCCTTGGGAGGGGCAGGGTTTGGGGAGGGAAGCAACCTCAGCGGGGGGGATAATATCGTAGAGTCCCCCCTCCTTAGCATCCGTTCTCTGCAGGGGAACCATTCTCTGTCACCTGGAGGTTGGCGACCCTACTTTCAAAGGAGCAAACGGCTGGTTTGGGAGGGCATTCTGCCCCTCTGAAGTCCCTCCCCTCTGCAAACCCCACCCTCCCCAGGCTCCATCCCCTCCAGTCTCTAGGAATTTCCTCACCTGGAGTTGGCAACCCTCTCTCCTTTCCATCCAACAATTAATGAGCCAAACAGAGACATTTAACTTTCCCAAAGAATTGTGGAGGCGTATCTCAAATAGCTTGGTTTATACTATAGAAAAGTGATATTAATCCTGGTCTACAAACCACAAGAAGCCCTTTTGTTCTCATCAACCAGGGCAATTCTTG
>NW_015164409.1:0-738 GCF_001447785.1 Gekko japonicus | reverse complement strand
TCCTTCAGCAGCCTCTTCTATGAGAGAATTCCTGATCCCTCCAGATAACTCGCCAGGCCTGCTGATGGAAGGGTGCAGAGTCTGGGAGTGGGGCAGGATTCATTCCTTGGTCTCTTTTCCATTCCACCTCTTACCCCTCTCCCTCCCTGCTGTTTCAGACATGGGCACCATCCGTGGAGAAAGAAGAGACATTCCCTGAGGCGGAAGGCGCTTCCTCGGAGCAAGGGCAGGGGGCACAGGCCGTGGAGCATGCCCATGACACCCTCTCCTGTGGTAAGGACCTGTCGTGCTTGGATGCGATTGGGGCACCCAGTGAATTTGATGGGTAGAAAATTCTGGTCAGGAAAAGAATGAAGTACTTTTTCAGAAGTTAATTTGAGGCACTCAGTGTCCCGTAATTGTGATGCCTGTAAAAGGCAATTAGACAAACTCATGGAGGGCAGTTCTTTCCATTTGTTTAAATATTCACATCTCACTGTCCTTCAAAGGAAAAAAGGCGGACAAACCTGGGCAGAGCTATTCAGCCTGGTGAGTGAAGGGAGCCTCCACCTTCCGGGGCAGCAGAGCTCTGAGAACCAGTCCCAAGGGGGTGGGGGGGCAATAATCATGGGGCGATTTGGTTTCTGTGCTTGGTGGGCCGCTGTGGGAAACAGGATGCCGGGGAGGAGATGGCAGGCTATGGCCCAGCACCCCCCCCCCCGGAGCTTTGGGGAGGGGCTTGGCTGTGAGAGAGATCTT
>NW_015164408.1:18532-24206 GCF_001447785.1 Gekko japonicus | reverse complement strand
GTCTTATACACCGGAAAATACGGTAGATATTAATTGCCATTTTTTCAAACCATATCAGTTCAATACCTTGGCTTTGTAAAGTTTCTATATCTCTTAGTTTATTATTACTATTTAATAGGTTCTCATAACAACGCTTCTGTTCCAAGTTACATAACGATGGTTTTATAATTGCTTCGATAGGAGAAACCCATCTCGAAATTTTAGCATAGAGGCATTTAACTTCATTACAAATTTTTAAGAGGGTGCTTCGTAATACATGTTGTTAAAAATATTTCTGTTTTAAATTATACCATATAGAGGCATGCCAGCCTATGACAAGATCATGACCCTTCAAGTTTCAAAAGTTGGGTATTAGTTAACATAAGCCACTCTCTTGTCCATACCTTCACTATGGCTTTATAATATGTATACCAATCTGGAAAGCCAAATCCCCCTTTCTTCTTTTTCTCTTGCATCAGTTTAAGTTTAATTCTGGGTTTCTTGTCCTGCCAAACAAACTTAGAAACAATTTTTTTCTAATTCCTGGAAGAACTTCTTAGTTTTAATTATGGGATGATTTGAAAGATGAAGGTAAGTCGTGGTAAGATGTTCATTTTTATTGTCGCTAAATGACCCAGCAACGAGAGAGGCAAACCTTTCCACTTTTCTAAATCTTTCTTGATCTTGATCAGAGTTTTCCTATAGTTGTCCTCATAAAGTGAAATACACCTTTACTTTTGCATTTTTCAATCCCAGATGTCTCCTGTATTTGTTTCTCAATTTCTTTCGTACAATTTTTGTTAGTATCTTAGTTTTTTGAAAATTTACTTTTATACCTGCTACTCTACCATACATATTTAACACCTGAAGCAGCTGTTCTATTGAGCTCAATGGCTCCTCTAATATAAACACCAGATCGTCCGCTTAGGCCTGCAATTTAAATTTTTCTCCTTTAATATTTAAACCTTTAATATAATCGTCTTCTCTTATTATATCATTGAGTATTTCTAATGCAAAAATAAAAAGCAGTGGGGAAAGAGGACAACCCTGTCTTGTCCCCTTCTGTATTTGAAAAGCTTGGGTGCAATCTCCCATCAAGTGGAGAGATCAGGGATGGGCTCCCAGCTGGGCCTGAGCGATTGCACCATTATTGAATGGCTTGGCAGACAAGGCCTTTGCTTGATTGGGCTTATGCCTTTGCTGTTTGTAGAGTGGAGTAGCCCTCCTCCTGACATCTTGGTCATCCACCTGGGTGGCAATGACCTGGGGATGGTTAAGGGGAAGGCGCTGATCCTGCAGGCACAGGGTGATATGTGGGACATTGTGGCACAGTGGCCCAATGTCAGGCTGGTGTAGTCAGCCATTTTGCTACGGTGGGAGTGGAAATGGGCCTGCAATCCACACGCCATCGAGTGGGCATGAAAGAAAGCCAACCGCTAGTTGGGGAATGCCATGAGGGGTGGCCTTGGTTTTGTTTCCAAGACTGGAAATCACATTTTCTTAGAGGACTTATGGCAAGGGCTGAGGCAGCTTGTTGGCCAGTGTATGGGGCCAAGAGCCAAAGCAGAGGTTGACCTTGTTGGTGGCCTGTTTCTGTTATGAGTGGGAACACCAACTGGCAGACCCCCCCTGTTTGGGGGGTTGATGCACCTAGCACAAACCATACCTTGGCATGGGCCTCAGATGGGGACTGTGGGTGGCCTGTTATACACCTTGTGCTGTGCCTCCCCTCATGCTCTGTGGCTTGAGGTGGTGGGCTCACAGTGGGGTGTTGGCATGTCTGCCGCCTGGCAAAGGCCATGTTGAGGTTGGCTTGCACCAGGGGCTCAGTGGTTCACCCCGTTTAAGGTCGGGAAAGGGATCAAGGGATCCCTGCCTGACGTGAGTTGCGGACCTTGCCAGTTACAATTTACTCATGTTGAATTAATCATTAAATAAAGCTGCCCTTTGTTTACACCAAATACCTGTGCTGGTCTCTTTCTTCTGACTATGTATGCAATATTTGCAGCTGCACCAGCAGTGTGGAAACCACAAAATCCTGTTCCTGTGTGGAAGACACCATAAGTGGTAATTACAGCCCATAATGGAAGTTCTTACACAATTTCTGTAAATTTGTGTCTAATGAGAGGAACCAAGCTTTTTGGATGAATTATACAAATCTATGGAAAATAGGTTTATCAATATGTATCAGTAGATGACTCAATAGCTCCATGGAAGCTCTGAATCTGGAAGCCATATACTTCTGAATACTACATGCTGGTCTCAAACAACAGGAGCAATTTGTTGCTTTATGACCTGCTTTTTCAAGGACTGTAATCCGCTTGAATTCTTGCTTTCAATCTTGGAGAGCATTCCATTTGTTGCTTTTAAAAGCCAAATTTGTGGAGAGTCCATCCGCCCTTTTGCCCATCAGACTTGTTTTGGTTTACAAACTCCTTTCCCTTACCCTCCCCACAACAGACACCCTGTGAGATAAGTGGGGCTGAGAGAACTCTGACAGGAACTGCTCTTTTTCAAGAACAGCTGTGCCAGAATTATGGCTTGCCCAAGGTCATCCAGCCAGGTGTAAGTGGAGGAGTGGGGAATCAAACCCAGTTCTCCCAGATTAGAGTCCGTGCACTTAACCACTACACCAAACCAACCGGAAGATTGGTACTGTGCTTAACCCATCATATGACAGTCGCAAACTTTGGAAAGGATTTGGCTTGTAATAGACTCTGAACTGTGGGAGTTTATCCCCACAGTTCTAAACCTTGACAGCACTACTGGATATCAGTGCTCTTCTTTCCCCTGTTGTCTTTCCCTTCTTAAGCTTCTGAGCTCAGTAAGCATGAGAACACAGGGAGTGAGTCAAGGGATAGCTGAGGAGGTCTGAAGGAGGTCAGGAATGGCCCACCTCCCAAGCTATTCCCAGATTGTAAGCATCTGGATGTAGTTATGGAACATTCAATTTCCAAAGTGACCAAATGGAAACAAAGATGTCGTAATCCTACAGCTCTCCTTAGAGACTGGGGCTTGGGGCATAAATCTCAAATAGGTATTACTGTATCACTTTTGATCATTGTGATGAAAATGTAACAAACTAAATAGTTGATACAGGTCATGATAATCGAAAAATTGTATCATGAGACAGTCCAACTTACCCGGGCTAATAGCTTGATGTTCTCCACCTCTGCTAAATGCTGAAGCTGGACCGCTTCCAGATGTGATATAATTCACTTAAGGAAATATTGAGGGTTTTTTTCCAGATATGTTCACTATGTATTTTCAATATGTGCTTTTTGTTCTTTGGAAAATTTTTTTGCATTTTAAAAATTCTATGGTAATTCAAAACTCTAAACTCAATGAGCAAGTTTTTTAAAAAAAATAAAATAAAAATCAGCATCCTTTACACAGATTTATATACTGTAGTCCCTGTAGATAGCTCGGAATTGTCACCAGGAATATTAGGGTACTTCAAAACAGTGATATGCCTATTTCAGTTAAAATGGGATCTTGTTTTCCAGAAAAGTTGTTGCCTTACCTTGTGCATAGCTGAAATGTTTTTTGGGGCTTGAATCTGAAATGCAAAGATGACATCCAGCTTTGACTAAATTCTTTGCAATGGAATGTTCCTTCCTCTGAGTAAGAGGAAAACAATTAAAACTTACTATTCTTGTATGTGGTAGTATAGAGTTTAGACTTCTCAAGGCACAATTATAGCTGACTTGGAACTGACCTCTGTATCCAAACCAACAATAAACAAAAAACCCTCATCTAAAACACAGTGATCAACTTGCCATTGAGTTCAACTGCAGCATTTTTAGTCCTTGTGGCAACACACACACACTTTAGTAGGGAGCTAAGTAGCTTTTCCGATATGAACCAAAAGAGATACCAACATTAACTGAAAATCTAACATATAAACAGCTACCCCTCTTTGCTTAAATAGAGTTCCTTTCACTCTTAATTATCTTTAGTGCTTATGTTCTGAAAGGTTTCCTGAGCATACTAAGAAATATCCCCTTGAATTCAGTGGGGTTTAATTCAAATTAACCATGTTTAGCATTACTGATTTATTATAGGTTGTAGCAGGGGACAGCAGCATTCATATACCCTTGGCTGAAGAACAGTTCACTCCTATCAGGAATGGTCATCCTTTCCCACTGAAAATGCAGCTGGGGTACGCGCGCGTACACACACACGTATGCATGCACAGTAGTGAGGAAGGAAGGGGACACCCACCCAGCCAATGAGCTCAGCCAAATCAACTGTGGCTATCAATGGGGCGACAGTTGTCATGGCCAAATCTCTCTCACATGTCTAAAACTCTATGTGCTAAATAAACTTCTCTGAATAAAGATGGAAGATACTAATTTACTGTATTTTTACTTTGCTTTTCAGCCCAAATACTTGGCTGCTTTGCACTCAAAGTGGCTTACAGCAATTCAAATTAATTCACTATTGATTGATATGTAATTTTAGTGATGTCTTGGCTCAGGCATGATGGGAGGATGCCCAGCTGCGGCTTCATCTCCTTCTTGCTCCAGCGATGACACTTGCTAGTTGGGTGGATAAGAGCTCTCATCGGAAGCTGGATCCCAGCACAATGGAAAGCGATCTGGCTACTGCTGCTTCTCTCTTTCCTCACTGATTGAACTATGAGCTTTTAAATATGATAAATAATTTTCTAGAATGGACATCACAGGTTAACTTGCTCTTTGTTTTCTTTTTCATTTTTAATGGAGAAGGAGTTACTAAAATTGGCCATGTGCATCATCCTGATGTCTATTGTGGTATAATACAATTCCAGATTTGCCTGTAGCTATGTTTATGTGGCCCAGTTGGACTGTCGTTTAGTGATTTCAGTTATGGTTTCCTGTTTGTCAACTTCCTCAGTCCTATCCCTCTGTATAGTGCTGTAAGGGGGTAAGATTAGGTAAGTGCCCACCAGAAAGGGTCTATGTCTCAGTAGTAGAGCCTCTGCTTGGCATGCAGAAAGTCCCAGGTTCAATCCCTGGCATCTCCCACTAAAAGGATCAGGTTGGAGGTGATGTGAAGGACCTCTGCCTGAGAGTTTCTTTCGCACTTTATTAAGAGAGAGAGAGCCACTGCCAGTCTGACCAGACAATACTCACTGTGATGGACCGAGGGTCTGATTCAGTATAGAGCAGCTTCATGTGTTCATGTGAAGAAAAGATTTCCTTCCCCACTGTGGAGCACCATTTAACTCAGGGCTATTTTTGGGCAGGAACGCACAGGAACGGAGTTCCGGCTGGCTCCCGAGTTGGCCACGCCTAGCAGGAACTCATTAGCATAATAGGCCACACCCAACAGCAGAAACTCATTAGGATTGGCTACATTAGGGGTGTGTGGCCTAACATGCAAAGGAGTTCCTGCTACAAAAAAGCCCTGGGTTTTGACAACAAACAAGGTAAGCAGAATAAGAAGCAAAAGGTGGGTGTGGCTGGATGAGCACACTTCTGGTAACATGGGGGTGTGGCCTAATATGCCAATGAACTGTGCCGGCAGGGGTGTGGCCAAATATGCTAATGAGTTTCTGCTGTTAGGTGTGGCCTATTATGCTAATGAGTTCCTGCTGGGCTTTATCTACAAAAAGAGCCCTGATTTAACTAATAACATTTGGAATGTGTGAGGGGATTTGCCCCTCAGAATCTGTTTCAATTAAGTCTTCCTCAAAGGTCTCCCTCTTCCC
>NW_015164408.1:0-18485 GCF_001447785.1 Gekko japonicus | reverse complement strand
AAAGAGCATCACACCAAAGATCTCCACACAGCAGATCACGCCAAGTGAACCAGGGAAGCAGAGCAAAGGAAATGTTACAGCTTCGTGCATGGAAATAAGTTACTCTGTGCAGACCCCATTCTCTGTTGCATCCCAAAGTGTAAAAGTAACACCTAGGCCCCTAGATTCTTGATGAATGGTGACTGTTCACAGTGCTAAACTGGTTGCTGACCTGACACTGACAAAGCTGATCACTGGCTTTGAGGAAGAAGAAGAGATTGGATTTATACCCCGCCCTTCACTACCCAAAGGAGTCTCAGAGCAGTTTACAATCTCCTTTCCCTTCCCCTCGCCATAACAGACACCCTGTGAGGTAGACAGTGCTGAGAGAGCTCTGAGAGAACTGCTCTTGAGAAAACAGCTCTGAGAGAACTGTGACTGACCCAAAGTCACACCATCAGCTGCATATGAGGAGTGGGGTTAAACCTGGTTCTCCTAGATTAGAGTGTGTGCTCCTAACCACTACCCCAAACTGGTTCTCTTGCGGGTGGGGTGGAAGTGAGGGGCTAATATAATACTGGTCCTCGGCAGGCAAAAATATTACAACTCCTCTGGTTGCCACTGGCTAGCTACTCTGATTTCTCAAAGAGGCTAGACACCCGGATTAATTGGCTAGGGGCTGAAGGGGACCTTAAAATATGACTTCTAAAGTCTCTGAAACTTCTGACAAACATTGACAGTATCTTCTCAGTTCTTACAATATCCTTCTAATAATTCCAGTTTCCTTATCTTCACACAGCAAATAAGTCCATGTTGCTGGTGTGCTAATCGCTCCTCCGCGGGTTGGAGAGAGTGACCACCATCACTAGTCCACTTCTTAATAGTTATTTTTAATAGAGGTTTGTATGTTACCCTTGTAATCTTTAATAGCAAAAATTTGTCTGTCTTCACACTTCTTTTTCATCCTCCAGGCCAACAATTTTTATGATTTTGGGGTCTTCTGCCATTGTATCTGCTTTACAGATAATATTCCTTGATGAATTTTCCTATTTTCACTTAGTTCTAATGTTTTCTGCTCTGCCAAGAACAATTTATAGATTTTTTATCACATGTTTCTTTATGTAAATGTTTTAACTTTTTAATTTTTTCCAACACTAATTTAGATTTATGCTCTCTTTCCTTTTTTAAATGGGAACTAAGTGCAATAAATTTCCCCCGCACCACTGCCTTAAAGGCATCCCAAGTAGTTTGGATTTCTGGCTCTCCAATATCATTAACCTCCCAAAATTGAGCAATTTCTTTTGGCAGCTGCACTCTATATTGCTCCTCCAATAAAATGGAATTGTTGTATTTCCAATGTTTCCTTTGCTCATTCTGATTGGTAAGTGTAAATTGTGCTTGTACCAATGCATGGTCTGTCCATACAAATGGACCAATTTTAAGGTGTGGTGACCAGAACTGTACACAGTATTCCAAATGAGGTCGCACCATCAATTTATACAGGGGCATTATAATACATATAACATCGATTTATACAGGGGCATTATAATACTTATAATAATTCCCTTCCTAATAATCCCCAGCATAGTGTTTGCCTTTTTTATTGCAGTTGCACACTGTCTCGACATTTTCAGTGAGTTATCTACTATGACTCCAAGATCTCTCTCTTGGTCAGTCTATGCCAGTTCGGACCCCATCAATGTGTATTTATATTTAATTTTTTTGGCTTCAATGTGCATCACTTTGCACTTGGCCACATTGAACCTCATTTGCCATATTGACGCCCACTCGCCCATTTTCCACACATCCCTTTGGAGTGCCTCACAATCCTCCCTGGTTTTTACCACCCTGAATAACTTTGTGTCATCTGCAGATTTAGCCACTTCACTGCTTACTCTCAACTCCAAATCATTAATAAACAAGTTAAAAAGCATCGGACCGAGTATTGATCCCTGTGGTACCCTACTGCTTACCACCTTCCCCTGAGAATATTGCCCATTTATACTCACTCTCTGTTTCCTATTATTATGGAGACTGAGGGTTGAGAAAGTGGCCAGCCTGAGACCATTTAGGGAGCAGTCCTAAGCAGTTCTACTTAAAATAAGTCTCATGTACAATGGGGCTTTCTCCCAGGAAAGCAGCCTTAGGAATGCAGCCTTTAGGCTTGTAGTTCGGGGGAATTTTTTGTTGTTGTATTGTTCTGTATTTTTCATATGTGTGTGTGAGCACCTGGGAGTCATGGTGACCACTGGTGACTGACCCCTACTGAGACCCTGTAGGATATTCAGAGAGGTGGCTGCCCCTGCCTCCCACCTCTGGTATTTCAAGGAGGTCTCCCATCCAAGTACTTGCCAGAGCTGACCCTGCTTAGCTTCTGAGATCTGATGAGATGGGGCTTGCCTGGGCTATCCAAGTCAGGACAATTCAGGAAAATTTTGATCTAGACTCAGACTTTTAGCCATTGTACTGCACCACTGTTGAATTTAGTTCAAGATATATGGATGAAGTACAAGATGACTTGTGTCCTAATGTTTCATGTGGGCTTTGTTGCTGCAGAAGACTTCATAGACATAAAGACATAACAAGATAAGCTAAAAGAAAAAGGTATTAATCTGAATTGGTGGGAAAGAGCCCAAATAGAGTCTAGGTATGTGAAAGATAACATGATGGGATTCTATGATGTACCTGTAGAAACTGACAAAAATTTGTGGTGTGTTGAAGGGAAACATTATTTTTTTATATAAGTTGCTATTAGATGTGAAAATGCAAGATGAGGTGGTAAAAGGAGCAAAGGTTAAATGGGCACAAAATTAGTTACTAACTGAAGGTGAATCCAGCAAGGGAATTCTGTACTGTAAAAATCAAATTGTGCTAAAAACAGTAAAGTTAAATACAGGTGCCATCTAGACAATAAGGAGAAACTCATTTGTGGAAGCAGATCTGGATTGTTTATCTATTTATCATGTTTTATCCACCCCAAGAGTTCAGGATACCAAAGATGGGTTCTCCCCTCCCCCATTTTATCCTCAGGACAACCTTTTGAGGGAACTTTGGCAGAGAGATAGGAACTAGAGCAACTTCACCCAGTGAGCTTCATATCTGAACCCCATTGAACTAATGTCTTTGCAGTCCTAGTCTAATGCTATATCCATTAAGGCCCTTTCTGTACTCTCCTTTTAATCCACATTCACAGTGTCCTCCAAGCAATTCTGCACTAAAATCGAATTCAGCCTTTTTAATCCAGGTCCCCCCCCATTCTGCACTAAAATAAAGTTTAACCTTCTTTTTATTCTGGATTCCCCCCCCCCCTTCTGCATTACATTACCTTCAGTGGTCAGCCCCGGGTTATTTGGATGCTGTTTTGCTATGGAGTTATATTGCCTCGAACACTAAGAAAATCCGGAGTGGCAGGCAAATGCAGAAAGGACATATACCACAGTGGCTCTCAAATTAATAGTTCTGCAGCAGGGGTGCCTTATCTTTCATGATACTAAAACAGTACATTCAGCCTATAAACCAGACCTTACCAAGCCTACAAATAGTATCTCAAAATGCTCAGGTTAGGAATGGAAGAGCAAAGCACTACTGACTTCAAAACAAAAGTGGGTCTGTAAAACTTTCCTAATATTCCCTCCCTCCCTCCCTCCCTCCCCTCCCCTGCACTGTCAATCTGCCATCAGAAATGACATTACAAGCAGAATAAAGAAGGATTGTGTATGATTTGGCAAAAGAAATTCCTAATGATCTTTTTCTTTAGAGAATCCGCTCCTGAAGAGATAATTCCACAGAGGATTCTTTGAGCTTTATTGGCTCTTGAAATGAAAAAAATATATGAACGATTTGAGGCTCCCATCCCAAATCTTGGGCACCTATGCACACCCTTCAGTTGGGCAGCCAAAGACCATAATTTCATTGAGATGGAATTTTGGTGTCTTGGGGAAAGGGACCCTTGTAAACATTTCAAACTGTCCTGGACATATTGGAATTTCAAACCTATATATGAGACAGACTGTTTTAATATTCTAAGAAACAGACAGATACTGTACAGAGTGTGCTTTGCAAAATTCCTTTCAGGAAAAAAGTAATAGCTTATTGATTTACTGGCATAAAAGATTGCAAGGGTTTTTTTTTGCAAGGAAGGTGGATTCTTTCAAATCGTTTAAACAGATGTTCAACAAACAGTACAAAAACTCTTTTGTATTTCTAATGACACTCAAATCAGGAAAGCATTTGGCTGTACAATATTCTGATTACACTTGGCACTTACACATAGTAGGGCCAGCAGCCTGGTTCTCAACTTTGGAATGTGGTTCCAGCTCCAGCTCTTAGTCATTGATTTTTCAGCTTTTCATAATTCTCCTTGAACCTCTGAATTTGCAGAACAAGCACTGTGGAGGAAGAGGCAATTTTCGTGCATGACTGGCAGGAAAAGGACAGATTGACTGATGCTCCTGGAAGCATCTTGGGTCGCTTATGGCAGCCAGTTCAACACTGCCTGATTGGATGGATGGTGGCCAGACAGCTTCAAGCATTCCTGGAGGAAGCAGATTGTTTGGACTCTTTCCTATCTGGTTTCAGGTCTGGTTATGGAACCGAAACAGCCTTGGTTGCCCTGGTGGATGCCCTGTGTCGGATGATGGACAGACAGAGTGTGAGTCTATTGATTCTCCTGGACCTTGCAGAGGATTTAGATACCATTGATCATGGTATCCTTCTGGACCACCTTTCCGGACTGGGACTGGGAGGCACCATTTTATGGTGGCTCTGGTCCTACTGGAGGGTAGGTTTCAGAAGGTGGTGCTCAGCCCTTTGGCCCTTGGAACCCCACAAGGCTATACTTTTCAACATCTACATAAAACTGCTGTGTGAGGTCATCTGGAGAGTTGTGCTGGGTTGTCACCAATATGCAGCTGACACTCAGCTTGTGCTTCTGGCTAATCACAGAATTATAGAATCATAAAATGTTAGAGTTGGAAGGGATCTTTCAGGTCATCTAGTCCAACCCCCTGCACTCTGCAGGAGCATAGCCAAAAGATAGCTGGGTTTGGGCTAGGATGTCACCAGTACACTGATGACACCCAGCTCAATCTGATGTTGGGTGGTCAGTCGGACTCCAAACTGGAAGATATGGACCGGGCATTGCACGCCGTGGCTGGTTGGCTCAGGCTGAGTGAGCTGAAGCTAAACCCAGCGAAGACGGAGGTCCTGTGCCTGAGTCGGGGCAGTTCGGGGTTGGGGCTCCCACTCTCAGCCTTCAACAGGGCGCCATTGGTGCCTACGTCGGTGGTTAGGAGTTTGGGAGTGCTCCTGGAACCCACCCTGGCAATGGAGGCCCAGGTAGCAGCCACTGCTAAGTCGGCCTTCTAACACCTGCGGCTGCTTTGGCAGTTTGCTCCCTTCCTCGATCGCGATGACCTGGCTACAGTGATCCACGTGATGGTCATCTCGAGGCTAGACTATTGTAACACTCTCTACATGGGGCTGCCCTTGGCGCAAATCTGGAGGCTGCAGCTAGTGCAGAATGCCGTGGCCAGGCTACTGATGTTTATCCCTAGATGGGAGCACATCTGGCTGGTGCTGAAAGTACTGCACT
This sequence comes from Gekko japonicus, assembly GCF_001447785.1. Classification (NCBI taxonomy): domain Eukaryota; kingdom Metazoa; phylum Chordata; class Lepidosauria; order Squamata; family Gekkonidae; genus Gekko; species Gekko japonicus. The sequence continues at coordinate 12,913 of NW_015164408.1, read as the reverse complement.
GGCTGCCAATAGCATACCGAATTCGCTTCAAGGTGCTGGTACTTACCTTTAAAGCCCTATATGGCCAGGGTCCAACATACCTGAGGGACTGCCTTTTCCCGTATATACCCCAGAGAGCACTACAGTCGGGGGCATAACATTGACTGGTTATTCCAGGCCCCTGGGAGGCCAGGCTCGTGGCTACTAGAGCCAGGGCCTTCTCAGTGGCGGCTCCTTACTGGTGGAATGAGCTCCCAGAGGAGATCAGGGCCCTGTGGGATCTTGTGCAGTTCTGCAGGGCCTGCAAGACGGAGCTCTTCTGCCAGGCCTTCAATTAGGAGCTGCCCATATCACCATCAACGACCACTATTAATACCTGTGGTGGAGGCTGGCTGCAGTGAGATCAAGCCAAACTGCCTAGGAGCCTGTAATTGCCTGAGCCTGTATGACATGTTACGCCATCTTGGTTAATAATCATTGAGTGCATTTTAATCAGAAATCGTTGATTGTTTAAATGTTTTAACAGTGTTAAATGTTTTAAGTTTTAAATGTTTTGACTGTATATGAACCTTGGCACACTGTGCCAGGCAATGTGAGCCGCCTTGAGCCCGCTTGCGGGAAGGGTGGGTTATAAATACAACAAACAAGCAAATTAATAAATAACATACCCGAAAGATTTGGTTTTTTTATACCTAAGGAGGCTGTAGAAACCCAGAACCAGTGCCTGAAGCTTAATCCCAACAACATGGAAGTGTTGCCGGTGACTGCAAGGTCTGACCTGAGACTTAAAGTGTCACCCATCCTGGATGGGACTGCATGCTCCTTGAATGAACAGATTAAGGTTGCCAAGTCGACTTACCTGGAAAACAGGGGGATTCTGGGCTCCATTGGGAGTCTCCCCGCACGCGCGCCACAACAATTTCACCAGAAGTGATGTCATTGTGTCGCCCACATTGGGGGTGGGGCACCATGACTTGAAGGAAAACCATAGAGTTTTCCCTCGATTCACAAAGTGTCCCCCCACAATATGGCCAGCATGATGATGTCACCTCTGGGTGACATCATCACGCTGGGGACGCCCTCCGGCATGGGGTGGAGTTCCTCCCGGGGCCCGATCTGCCGGCGGCAGGTAACGGGCCTCCTGGGCGGGAATTTACCCACCCCCAGCGGGGGCTTGGCAAGCCTAGAACAGATCCATAGTTTTTGGGTGCTCTTTTACCCAGGCCTACTGCTGAATAAGCAGGTGGCAGCTGTGGCCAAGAGTGCCTTTTACCAGTTTCAATGGATCAGACAGCTGCATCCTTTTCTGGGCAAAAAAGATCTGGCTACTGTGGTGCATGCCCTCATTACATCTAGATCAGATTTCTGCAAAGCACTGGGCCCAACCTCAAAAATTGTTTGGAAACCTCAATTGCTGCAGAATGCTTGAGCCAGGATGTTGATTGGAGTAGGTTGTAGGGACCATATCACTCTAGTCTTGGCCCGTCTACACTAGTTCCCAATCTGTTTCTAGGCCCAGTTCAAGATGCTGCTGCTGACCTTTAAAGCCCTATATGGATTAGGACCAGCATACCTGAGGGACCACCTATTCCCTTATGAACATACTTAATTGCTATGATCATCAAAGGCCCTGCTTTGGATGGTCCAGCCTTCTGAGATAAGGCAGGTGGCAACCTGGGTGAGGACTTTCCCAGTCATGGCACCAAAACTCTGGAAATCTCTCCCCAGGGAGAGACCTGACACACATAGTCTAACTTTGTGACTTGAAGTACAAGGTCAGTTTGGCCAAGACAAGAGAAATGACAGATATCTATGCTCAGTGATCCTTATTGTAAGAATAGGGGTATAATATGCACATATGAATGTTCCTTCTGTCACCTGTGAAATATTGAATGGTATGAAATGGCAGAAGGCAGCTATGGAAAATCCTCATAGGACCACAGATAATAATAGATGCTGTTGACTGGAAGTGAGGGTATAGAACCTTGAAAATCACTTTACTTGGCCAGATATTCCAGAGGAATAAATCTATCTCATTCTATTGCAGAATCACCAGAGCACTCCCCTCACAAGAATCCCCTGAAAAAAATCAAACAATCCTACCCACAGGATTTTATAAAATCACTAAGATGGCTACTTACATTTCAACTACACCTTTATTTACACAGTTACATAGAGAGTAAATTCCACCTCCCCCATAGTAGAAATAAGTCCCTGAGGGGCCCATTATACCCCATCAGTCATGTTAGCAAGTTCTGCCTTATTTTGTTGCCACTGCTGGGTTATAATCATCACAGACGGTCAATGTGTCTGCAGTGCCCGTTTCATCTGCTGGAATACTGTGATGTGCTGCCATTCTCTTAAGCATCAGTGATCAAAAGTCTGGCTAGGAATTGCAAGGCACATAATACAAACACAATTATTCATGGAACTGCAAAATTAGAAAAGGGAAATTGCCCCTTGGACCACATGGCATATGACCTTGTGTTTAGCAAGGCCACAACTTTATTGAAAGATCTGCACTGTTGCTCCATCAAACTCTTGGCACATTATTGACTTTTAAGAAAAAAGAGCAAGAGGCTTCCTCCTCTAAGCCACAACCAACTGAAAAACTTACAGATCACAGGCACACGCGAGTCTCTCTGTATATAAACATATCTACAACTTTCAGCATTGTTCACAATGCATCTTCCACTCCTTCCACTCCTTTATCAATAGGAAGTGCTAGCTTGTACCATGAAAAGGCAGTGGAAATTGAAAGATTCAGCATGCTGGCGATAGGCACAAGAAAATGAAGTGGGCGAAGATGATGATGAAGAGATTGGATTTCTACCCCACCCTTCACTACCCGAAGGAGTCTCAGAGCAGCTTACACTCCCTTTCCCTTCCCCTCCCCACAACAGACACCCTATGAGGTAGGTGGGGCTGAGAGAGCTCTCTGGAGGACTGCTCTTGAGAGAACAGCTCTGAGAGAGCTTGTGACTGACCCAAGGTCACAGCAGCAGCTGTATGTGGAGGAGTAGGTATCAGACTCCTGGACAACATCACTCTCAACAACACTGTCTGGCAGTGATTTGTTTATTCAGAAATAATCATGTTCCAGGCCAGACCAGTCAGGGGCTAATCTAGATTTTTGGGGCCCTGAAGCTTGAACTGTTATTATGGGCAACAATAGGGCAACATCCAACAAGGTCCAAAGGGCCTTGCTGCCCTTGCAAGGATCTCAAGGCTCAAATGGCAGAGAACAGGGTGTTGGGGTGGAGCCCTTGAAAATGGGCCATACAGTGAGCCCCTTCCCACCAGCAAGAACGTCTGGGTAACTGCTGTTATCTTCTTCAGTGGGGTTATTCCACAGCAGATCACCACATTTTTAAAAAAAATTAACCGCCACATCTCAGATTTTGATTAAAATTGTTGTGCTGGTTTATCTTACATGTCAAAGTCACTTGTGTGAATAAAAATCTCCTAGGGCAGCTATGCCTTATAGTTTTCAGGTTATGGGGTAATGAAAATTAGGGAAATGTATACATGCATAATGCATCATAGAATGATGAACTAAAACTTAATAAAGACCACAGTTAATATATTTTATTTTAGACAACTATGAAAATACATGAAGCACATTTTACAAAATACTCTTTTTTCAGTTTTTTCTAGCAACATATTCACATACAGTTTTGTCATATGAGAGCTTCCTTGCAATGCCATTTTCTACAGACAATATGCATAAAGAATTTAAGCGTTCTTCAGTCATGGTAGATCAAAATTTGTTCTTTATAAAGGAAAGTTTTGAGAAATTCCTTTCTGCTTCATGGCTTGTGATAGGCATTGTCAAGTACAGCTTAAGCACAGTAGTAATATTAGGGAACACTTCAATCAGGCATTGCTCATAAATAAGATGAAGAACTTCTGCGCATTGCATTTTAGATGGCATGTTTTCTTCTGTGTTCTGGGATTTCCTCAGGTGTAAATATTCTTTGAACTGGCAACACTCATTTACTAATTTATGGTCAATATCATCTTTGTAATCCAATATTTGGAGGATCACTTCCAGCTGCTGAATGGGAGGATGTGCTAAAAGATCTTTTACCCAAGGTTTTTTTCATTGTTTTTATTAGCCTTTTTAACTTCGTTACTTTAAACTATTTTACCTCTTGTACCATCTATCAATTAGATGGTTCCTTTTTTGCTGTTTTTAAATGAGAGAAGAAGATAAGAAGCCTTGCCTTATCGGATGCGTCTCTCAGCTTTTATCTCTATGTTTAAGAGTTTTAAGAATTTTACCGTCTTACTATTTTTAATTAATGAACACCGAGTGACCTCAATTCTCTTTGTTTGCTACCTCCCTGCCCGGTGGTATTTTTTTCTTTTTTCTCTCTTCTGAGATAGAGTACTGACCTAGTAATCTGCAATTGATTGTTAAGGAGCCGGTGAGAGCAAGTGAAGGGTGGCTCCCAACAAAGACGCCGGAGCATGGAGTAAAGTGTTTACTGTGGAACGGACCCAGCACCTTTAAAATAGTTGATATTGAGTTTTTAATTTTTTTAATTGAACCAGCAGTGACCTTGGAAGAGGAACTCATGGTACCAGCTAAGGCAACTAAGAACTGAGCACAGAGCTGTGTAGTTAATAAGCAGGCAGGAAGATTAGTAGCAGTCTATAATGTGGTTTAAGTCCTTGCAGCATATCGCCAGCTAGTCTGTGGCCCCATTCTGACTTTTACTGGCCCCATGATGAATTCGAATAAGCGCTCTAGACAGGATGAAGAAATCTCTCCGTCTTCATCAAAACAATTAAAAATTGATGATTATTATTGTTTACCTCAAATTTCCACTGCAAACTGCTTTGCTATGCTAGAAAGCGGGGGGGGGGGCGGCTGGTTGATGACCTGAATATGATGGTGTCTGGTGGTTCGAGGTCTGGGGAGAAAGGCTTTGAAACGGAGATGAGCACCGCAACCCTAGAGTCGGATTCGACTGGCTTTCGAGCAAGGGAACCTTTACCTTTACCTTTATAGTGTGATTTAAGTCCTTGCAGCATATAGCCAGCTAGTCTGTGGCCATATTCTGACTTTTACTGGCCTCATGATGAATTCGAATAAGTGTTCCAGACAGGATGAAGAAATCTCTCCACCTTCAACAAAACAATTAAAAGTTGATGATTATTATTTACCTCAAATTTCCACTGCAAACCGCTTTGCTGTGCTAGAAAGTGAGGGGGAGCTGGTTGATGACCTGGATATGATGGTGTCTGGTGGTTCGAGGTCTGAGGAGAAATCAAAGTATGATGTATGGAGGAGAAACCCACGGTCCTTTGGAAGCAGTCATCAATCCCTCAGATTTGCGACAGCTAGAACAGTGGATCATGTCTGCAAAAGGTTACAGCAGCTGAATAACAAGATAGAGTCTCTCAGCAACCAGATTAGAACTCTATCAGACTGCAAGTGCACAACGCTCAGTAAAGGTATTTCTAATGAGTCCAGTAAGCAGGTGGATTCAAAGGAGGGAGATCTAAAGCGGGGTCCGGTTAGTAAACATGGACTAAAGGCAGACAATTATGATAAACCCCTCCAACTAGTGCTACAACCTGCCAAAGTCTGTCTGAACATCTTCATTTTTAGGGGTAGTACCCCAAACTGGAACACCAGAATGGTGCTCAAGAAACACCTGAAAGCACTGAGGGGTGACTGGCTGGAGGTGAGCGATCTAACGGACCTTGAAGTCCTACCTAGAGCGGATAGGTATGATAGAGTACTCCTTACCTTCAATACTCCATATATCCCAGCCCTCCTTCTGAAGAACAAAAGGTTTCTTTGGTCAAGAGGCATCTCCCCAACATGAGTCTTTGCAAATGAAATTCTGAAACCTCTTCTATTGAGGATTAATGCTCCAGATCCCCAGCTGAGCTCCATACTCAAAATATACCTTCAAGTTCCAGTGATCTCAAGGATCCACCCAAGGGAGATGATATGGTTAATAAGCTCAATTCAAACATCATTTGCCCAGAGTTGACACAAGATGAAGACCTCGTTGATGATGAAGTTCAGAAAGTGTTCATTGAGCTAGCGGACCATGAGCAGAGTGGAATGATCAACAGATTGGAGAGATTGAGGGACAAGCTAGCTAAGTTTAGAATGGACAGCCAAAAGACCACGACCCCACCCGACACTGTGTCAGCGATGGAAATGGATCTTAACTTGCCTCCCCTCAACATCCTACCTTAACATCACTCCTAGTAGGACAGGAAAGCACACCAGCCAGAACACAACATGGCCCCAGTTAGGGGCTAACGAGTCTCGAGACACTTATAAGGTCACAGTCTGTACAGCCTCGAGGAATGGTAGTGTATTCTTTGATGAAAACAAGACACTTAATCAGATAACGGAGTCTGAATGACTGAGGCATGAACCAGCAAGCATGAACTTCAATATAGGTTCATGGAATATTGCGGGGTGAAAGATCAAATCTGCTGACCCCACCTTTAAGAATTTCCTGGCAAGATTCGAGGTGATCTTAATTCAAGAAACCTGGGCCTGCTATGAAATCTCTATGGAAGGTTTTAAGACCCACTCATTATGGGCCTTTAAAACTAAACATTTTGGTCATCCTTAGGCAGGCTTAGCCATACTGTGGTCCAGCAATCTAAATTTGGAGGTCTGCCCACTAAGTGATTGTGGTCATATAGGGCAGGCTTGTATGCTAAAGAGCCCCGGGAAAACCATCAGGTTTAGCAAAGGAACCTATGTCTGATTGTTGGGAGAAGCTTTTCTCATATTGTGACAACTAGTCCTTTTGTAGGAAAAAGGCACAATGACGCAAGAAAAAGGGAATTATGTATGGAATTAGTTTCCTGTAAAATGTGTATGTGACACACATCTCCAGCCATGTTCACTTCACAAGAGACTAAACCAGGAAATAATCTTTATGAATAATGGTAACATTTTGGGGGCACTTTTGGCACCATCTCTGTTGCTCTGGACACACATGAACCATAGTATAAATCTTGGGTTTGCCTCAGTCGCTATGCAGATGTTCTCAAATGTAAGGGCTGATTCTTGACATTTTGGGGGTTGAAGTAGATCCAATCCTAGGTCTCACAACCGGTTTAAGTTCTGGGTCTGAGTCGGCTCTTTTCTTGCCTCTCCTGGTCTCCGTCTTGGCGATTTCTTTCCAATTCACAGATTCGCAAAATAAAGCACTCTTCTAGATGATAAGATTTAGTCCTCCATGCCTCTCTGTTTACGCTTTCCAAAGACCCTTAGAAATATATTAAAAAAGCAAATTTAGTTGAAGTCCTCCTCAAAATGTCGGGCGCAACTTCTCTATGGTAATTTCATGTAGAGTAGGTCAGATTGGTATTTTGCAGGCCCTTCCTTCCGCATAAAACTCACTTCCGGTCCGGCACCTTTAAAAGTTCCACTGTCTTCCTTTCGCTAATGCCCGTCTAGGAATTCAACTTCCTGGATGTTTCACACGGACCTCTTTCTTTGTGACACCAGCCTGCTCTTCCCACGCTATTGTTCGTGAGTTTCGATTTTACAGTTGCGCACACGGCTCCATCTTCACCACAGGAATGTTAAACAATAAGCGTTTTTACAGTTTTTAAAGGCTTCAATCAACTTTTTTCTCTCCGGAATCGGATTTCTGGGATTTACTATTCATTTTCCGCTCAACCGCTTAATTCAAATTGACTCCAAACTCAGTTCAGGTAAGCGGCACGTTTTTGTTATCTAGCACGTTCAAAACGGGTTTCGCATTGTTTCTTTTAACTCACAGTTGTTGTCCTTCTTCAAAGAGGTCGGCTGACGAAGAATTTATGCCGGTAATCCGGCTCGATCGGCCACTATAGAGTTGCTTGGCACTTGCCTTCTTCGTGGGAGGGGGTCAAAGCCCAATTCAGCTTCTTCCGAAGCTGGATTACGCCAACCTCACACTCCCTCTAGGGCGCTGCTGCCTGCTTGTCCCCCCCCCTCGCTGGGGAGTGATGCGTTGGGCTGTGTATTGCCCAAACTGTCGAAAGTGGCCGTCGCTCGCTTCGCACGATCGCGAAACGCTTCAGTCCTCCATCTTAGCCAGACCGGAAGCCAGGTTCAATCTTGTCATCCTGAACGGACTATACCCCTATGACTACCCTGGTGAATTTACGTTTGTCTCTCCCTGGGGCTGTAGTGTGGTGGACTACATGCTAATCACACCGGCCCTCAGGGAAGAGTTGAAGGCCTTTGCAATCTCTGAATGACCTGAAAGTGACCATTTCCCATTGAGTTTGAGGTTGGGTGCCTCTGTCAGTCCCAGTAGGAGGGGCTGTCTGAGAGTTAAAGGTGGCAGTGTGTCACCAAAGCTACCCAGGTTTATTTGGTCACAGAGGGTTGCAGAGATGACTGTCAAGCTCCTGGTTCCTAACAATTTAGATAAGTTTGTAAGCCTGAGAACACATCTTTAGAATGGAGTGCACTATACGATAAGCTTGTTAACGATCTCTCTGGGATCATGAGGCTACAAATAAAGCAACAAAGGGGCAGTGGGCAGTGTTCCCTCTAAGCTCAGTTGGTGTGGGCTAGCTCACAGTTTTTTAGCCTCCGGCTCACACGTTTTTGTCTCGGCTCAGGAAGGAGGGCTCCAGAGCAAACTAATTTATGCAGTAGCCAAATCGCTGGCTCACAGCTTTAATGCCAGGAGCTCACAAAGTGGAATTTCTGCTCACAAGACTCCACAGCTTAGAGGGAACATTGGCAGTGGGGAAGAGTCAGGTGATATTTACCAGCGTTATAGGATGCCAAATTTAGCACATCTCCCTCCAGCATACTTCGAATCTAAAAAGGCTTTACACCAACTTTATAAGAATAAGCAGAAAAATTTTCTGATTAAAAGTTGGAAACCTCTCTTACAGGCCACAATCAATAATGACTCAAGGAAATGCTGGGCCTTAGTAGCCGAGTCCATGGGAAGAAAGGCGTCAGTAAACAGCTTAGTTACAGCTGATGGCTGGTACAATTATTTCACAATGATTTTCCAGGAGACCAGGCATAATCCCAAAGAGGAGTTTGACGGCTGTCTGGGCGAGTGCCCAAGTTGGGCCCCCGTGCAGATTGAAAAAACTGAATTTTTAATTGCAGCCCTTAAATTGGGAAAAGTTCCAGGGCCTGATGCTATTCCACCTGAGGCTATCAAGGCTTTTCCTCAGTGGTGGTCCCCTTTCCTAGCAGCCCTTCTTACAGCCTTAAATCGGTCTGGTGTAATACCAGATGACTGGAAGAATGCCACATTAGTCCCAATCTTTAAAAAAGGTGATCCTCAGCTCCCAAATAATTATAGACCAGTCTCTTATCCATTACTAGCCTGATACCCGTTCTTTGCTACAGTATTTAAGTTCCGTAAATCCAGTTATAATACTGATGATGTGAAGTTTGAAATGTAACATTTGTTGTAGGCATTCTAATGGAGAAGATTGTAGTGTAAAAAATGAAGCGAGACATACATACTTGTATGCAGGGGGACAGATACCCCCTTCTTCTTCTTCTTTTACAAAATTGCCTCTCATTTATGTTACATTTAAGAAGTGTTCAAAACACCATCTGAGCAATCAGATATTAAGCAAGTTCATATGAACCAGTTTTCTAGAACCGACATTGTGAGAAGTTAAATAACCTAATAAAGGAAACCAGTTTTCTACAAATTTGGGGTATGTTTCCATTGTGTGTGGGGGGAGTGTGGCTAAGCTGGGCCAGCAGCACTGCTAAGGTGATTCTGCTGGGTTGGTGTCCCTGATGGATTAAAGTACCCTGGTCCTGCTCCCACAGCTGACAGACACCAGCCTGGCTGGTGTTGGGGGGGAGGTTATGTTTAAAGGCATCGTGGAAGCTGGGCCAGCAGCAGGTCTAAGGCAATCCTGCTGAGCAAACTTCCCCGACAGCTGTAAGCATCCCACCTCCTCTCCTACACCTGACAGGCAGCTGCCTGTCAAGTGTAGGAGGGGGAAGAGGGAGGAGTATTAGAAGCCACTGTGGAGGCAGGGCTGGCAGGATCACTAAGGTGTTACTTTTGGGGTGGGCTCTCTTGTGGCTTTAAGCACCTTGCAACCACTGCTGCACCTGACAGCCAACCTCCTGTTAGGTGTAGGAGGTGGGGGGAGTGCATTGGAAGCCATCAGAGAAGCTGGGACAGCAGCTTTGCTTCACCTCACAAGTGGTTCTTGGCCACTCCTGATTTCCTCAACTGTCATTAGTTCTCTGCAATCCCCTGTAACTGGTTTTTTTTAACCTCAGAACACTGAGCTCTGCAGCTGACCAATCAAAGAGTGGGGGGTGCAGGGAGGCAGCTGCCTGGCAACCACATAGGAATCAATGGGGGGAGCACATTTGACCCCTTTCAACACATTCAGGGGTCGAATACCTAAAAATCCTTTCTTAGTGAGCACTTACAATATTGGCAGATTGTAAGTGAGGTATTAAAAGAAGACATCAAGATGTAGTCAATCTGAGTGAATACATCGTGCCTTGCTGAAAAATATGAGTAATCCTGAGCCAATTGATTTAAAAATCTCCAGGCATCACATAGATTAAAAATTTCAAACATTTTAGCCAATATGGTGCAGGTAGCCAATATACGGGCTCTGCTACCTGTCAGCAAGCTGCCATTCTGTTTTCTGTGACCTCTGTGTACATATCCTTTCCCTGTTGGTTTCTATCATCCTGCTCCTGCGTTGGAATGCAAAAGATAACTGCTGGAGGTTGTGTGGGGGAGAAGATACTGCTATGCTTGCCTATTGCTTTTCTCATGACTGCTGCACCTGTGTTTTGTCTGATGTTTTGCCTGGTTCCCATAGACTGGGCGCGCAACCGTTTCCTTAGCCCGCCAGCGGGAAAGTTATTCATTGGATCTGTATCTGTTTGAAGTTCCTTTATTATGCTTGACCTAACTGTGTATCCCCAGTTCTAACAAAGAACGTGTTTGAGTATGTCTTCAACGCTTTGAAATAAACTTTACTTTTCTTTGAAAACGTGGATTTATTCTCGATGCTTGGGGATCCAACACTACCCTGTTTTGAGGAACGATCCAAGATGTTTTATGCAATATAGTTTAGATCCCCTCCCACCACCAGCTCACCCTCCTGAAAAGATTGTAGCTTAGAGAGAATATTATTTTAAAGAGGGATCTGTGTATTGTTGGGGGCATATATTGAGGCAAAAGTCCATTTCTTCCCTTCTATGGAGCCTTTTAGGAATAAGAACGTACCCATAGGGTCTGCCATCTTAGAGTCCAGTATAAAATTCAGTTTCTTAGCCATTAAGATTGCCACTCACCTGGCTTTGGAAGAGCCTGGAGCTTGGAACTGTAAGGGGAAGAGAAATGTTTTTAGAATTGGATGTTTGGTGGAATGTAGGTGAGTTTCCTGCATAAGAAGAACATCAGGGCATGTTTGTTTAACATACTGTATCATCCTCTTTTTCTTTATTATGTTATTCAGACCTCTGATGTTCACCGAATATATCTTTATTGACATCATGTCATATGATGAGATAGCTGATGTAAGCTCACTGGTCAGTAGAAGTTAACTTTAAGTGTTGAAAAAGGTAAACAATACTGTACTCCGTGGATATGTAAAAGTCCTGACCATGAATCAGTCTAAAAAACCAAATTTATTCGTTAGACTGAGCCTCTCTCTAAGAAAAAATTCTGAGCAATCAAAAACCCTACTAGCTTAATTAATCAGAAGAGATAGAGAGAATATGGGAAAAGTGCAATAAGGATGAATTTCTTTCAGAATCAGCTATGAAAAACCAATTAGAGAAGTGCAATATTATTGTTAATCACTAATGAGATATAATAAAATTAATTAATTAATGCAAAGACAATACGATCAAATAAAACTTCTCTAAAATTAACATTGATGTACTGGGTTGAGTCCTTTTAAACAGTTAAACAATTAATTTGAGTGGGCAATTAACTCAAGCATGTGTATATATATATGGAATGCTTATCTCTTTAATTATCCCCCTCCCCCAAGATTATGAGGAATTTCAGACAGGTGATATATTCCGGTTCAGGAACGGTTCCCAAACGGTTTCTGGTCTGACATTTCAGACAGAACTGTTTTAGAACTGGTTCCCTATTGGAATATATGTGTACTTTCACACACAAATGCTTCTGTCCCATTCAGGAAATGGGGCTGAACCATTTTACCTGTAAACCCAAGTAGTCTTCAGTCTCTTCTCCTGCATCCGAAACGCTTTTTCCCGCCATTTTTTGCCCATGCGGGTGATCTCCACTTTTTTTAAATGTTCTCTTTAGAGCGCTTTAGCGCTATGACACAACAGCAAAACAGCATTATAGCAACCCCATTGGAATGCCTGGAGTGTTGTGTTATAGCGCTATAGCGCTCTAAACCGAACGTTTTTTTTAAAAGCCAGAGATTGCCCGCATGAGCGAAAAACTGAGAAAAAGCAGTGCAGTCTGAAATGGCAAACCACTTCAGATCCAGCTGTTTACCAGTAGGGGGAAAGCCATGTGTGAAATGGCAGCCCTCTACCGATTTACTCTACAACAGATCAAAAACGGCTTCAAACGGGCTTAAAAGGGGTAATGTGAAATTCCTCTATGTCAACACCCCTACAGCTTTAAAGTGCTTTAAATCTTGAATGTGTTGATACCACTATAACAGCAGAGAGAATAATAAAAATCAGTATAACATGTTATGAAATACTAGTGAGTTATATGGAGTTTAAATACAACAATGAATCACGTGAAGTGTGAAATGTAGACCTGCCTTAGGGAATTACTCACTTTCTCCGCCAAGTGAGTGCCAGAAGTGGTCACCAAAGTAGGGAGCAATCCTAAGCTACCTGCTCCCCCCCAAAAAAATCGTAGAAAATATCTAGGGTTAGGGTTAGGGTTAGACCAAACATAGTAAAAGGCAGCATAACACACAACAACCA